>NW_015112695.1:309087-355102 GCF_001443285.1 Poecilia latipinna | reverse complement strand
CATTTTATAGTACAAATCAATATAGTGCATCTGGACAGTATTCACAGCATTTTGTTGTTTCCATATTGTTTTCTATATTGCAGCCTTAAAATTAATCTGCTTTGCAAATTTTTTGATTCCACTTGTGGTAAATTCAATAAACTGGACTTGATTTGGAAGGGCACACACCTGTCTATATAATGTCCCACAGCTGACTGCAGGTCAGAGGTCAAATACCAAGCACGAAATCAAAGGAACTGTCTGCAGAGACAGCATCGCCCTGAGGCACAAATCTAGGGAAGGATTCAAATATATTTGAAGGTCCCAAAAAGCTCATAGATCTCCATCGTTAATAAATAGAAAGAGCCGGCCGATCATCTAAACTAAGTGATAGGAGGAGAAGGGCCTTAGTCTGGGATGTAACCAAGAACCTGATGGTCACTCTGTCAGAGCCACAGCATTCCTTTGTGCTTCCTACACTTTCCAACAATGCGTCTTCATGTTGTAGCATCCATCCATCCGCAGGAGCAAAGTAGTTTGTAAAATAGACCAGGGTTGTCTTTGAGGAGGCTCTAATTGTCACCCAGGTTCTTAAGAGTTCTCAACAATAAATTACTTCATGTGGTTTCCTCATGTGGACTTAAAGTTCACATGAGGAAACTTTAAGTGAACTCCAAATTATTATTATTCCAGATTAAAACTGAATAAATATTAGCCTAATCATTTTTCAACTAATTGTTGAGGAAAAGGATACAGGGTTTTAAAAATTTCTTGGAAGTCTGACCTTCAAAAGTGTGATGAATATTTGTATTGAACATCCCTGAATCAGTAGCTCAGTCATACAGCACGGAGAGCACCTTGAATAGCAATTTTCAAGTTATGCTAAAGTTTCTCATTAATATTCAAGCCTGGACTTTCACTAGGCTGATCTGATGCAAGAATATGATTTGATCTGAACCAGTCTATGGCTCTGGCTCTAAGGTCTTGTTCTGCTGGAGGCTAAGCCTCCACCCCAGTCTTAAATCTCTTGCAACCTTTGACACATTTTATCCCACGATAGCTTGTGATTAGCTTCACCCATCTTCCCATCAGTGCCTGGTGAAATGTCAAAGCCTGGGATATTTTTTTTTTCAATCCAACCCTGTTTCAAACTACTTCACTACTTATTCTGGTATGGTGCTGTTCGGCCACCAGTGTTCTTAGCAAACCTCATAAAACTGAATAAATGGAAGGATAATACAAACGACTCGACATGCTAACATCAGCTCTACTTTCAGTAGTGTTTGCAGTTTCACTGAAATGTTTGAGTTTCACACATAAAACTTGATATTCAGGTTTTAATTAACAGAAATGAGTATAAAGACATTGCGCAGATATTTTCCTAAGAGCTTCCTCACATGGCGTTGAGTGATAGTTATGTATTACTGACAGGTGCCTCTGAGCCTCGGAAGCATCTGGCAACATCCGATAAATCACTCTGGGCCCATATGGTAATAATGCAAGCATCCCATCTGGAGGCTGATTTCTCTGTATTAAACAAAAACAAATTGCCAGAAGTGCTTTCAATCCTCTCTCTTCAGCTTCATATTTGCAAGTCCTGTCTGTCAGAGCTTCTTTATCTGCATGCTTGAAAGGACTGAAAAACCAGATCACAGCTGCTAACAGAACAAAGTTTCTGTCTTATTTGTCAGTTTTCAAGAAAAACTTATACATATAATGCAATAGTTCAAAATATGCACTCTATCTACTTCATAGAATTTTAATTCTGATCAGAGAGATGCATCAAATTAATTGAGAAACGTCACACTTAGCAGCAATATGTGGTGTAATAAATTAACAAAATATTTTTTCTTACTTACCTTTTTCTGCTGTTTTATATTTACAGATATTTGACAGTGTATTCAGCAAGAATATACAGGAATAATTAAACTATTGCTTCTTTTCGTATTGGCTTTAGTTGGAAATATGGCATGAAATACAAAAACAATAAATAACAATTAATTCATCAGAAAACACAGAAGATTCTTTGACAGTAAACATCAATACCCAAAGCCTCAGTACCATAATTTATTTTTCAGTACATCTCAGAAAAAAAAGATGCTTTATTGAACAAATGAAGCCAGAAAAAATACAGTAAGTTTTCCACATTTGAAGCGTTGTGTGTTTCACAAAGCTTAGTATTGGCTGATTTAAAGCTAATTTCTATGTATTGGGACTGCAAGTTTACCTTCTTTTAAATCAGTGGAGGATACACCTTCAAGCTGATCTCTTCTCCCTGCAGTTAGTATAAAATCCTATTGATGTAAAGATGTAGCATATAGCCATGCTGGCCCATCTGTGCATAGCGCAGCTGCCAAGTAGGCAGCTTTAATCTTCTGAGAGCAGGGTGCATGTACGTGTCCTGTCAAATCACAAAGACACGACACAACCGAAGCCTCTTTTGATCTCAGCCCAATTTTCTCAAAGTGCTCTCTGTCATTTCCACTTTCATGGTCGGTGTAAATATTTAATATGTGCATCAATAAAGTACCTTGAGATTAGCGTGGACTTTTCCCACACAGTTCTCCACACTTGATTCAGCAAGACTCTCCACTGCAGAATGAGTACGGATTTTGATTTCTGGATGTGCAATTCAAAAGGCTTGCAGTCGTAATTATAACTTAAAATATATGAGGTTCAGACTCATTTATACGCTACTTTGTATTGGTCAATCACAAAGAATCCCAGTAAATCACAGTAATGGCTGTAATGTCATAAAATGTGAAAGAGGTCAAATAGTTTGTAAACTTTTGTAAGACTGTATGATCAACAGTTTTCACTCGCAAATAAAGCAGATAAAACACCATAACCTTTCTTGTGTCCTTCACCCACACCTGCAGAATATATTTATGTGTATGTGTATCTCGATACTTCATGATATGTAGTATCACAAGCATGCCTTTAAAACTGTATGAGTTATGTTAAAATTCCTGAGAATGTATGTTTGAAGAAATAAAAATCTAAATTTAAATGCACAGAAAACTACCTATTTTGCACATTTGACCAAAACTTTATGACATATGAGTCACTGAGTCCCTCTTAGGTAACTTGTCAGAATGACGCTAACAAGAAGGAAACTTCTAATAATAAAAAGCAGAAGTAATAGAGGCTCTGAGAAACTGCAGCATAAATTTGGGAGTTCATTGCAACACCTTGCTTGTCTAATCATTTTTAAAAAATTCTTCGCTCTTACCACTGACGACATAAAATTCAAAAACTCTGCCCACTTTTATTTTAGCTTTAGATCTGTGGAGAGAAGTTTTATGGAGCTGAGCTGTTTTTCTCAGCCGCACTTTAATCTCTGTAATGGATTTCAGATGGATGGCAGAAAAGTGGCAATAATGTTCAGCTTACCTGAAACTACTATAATACTTGTTAACATCAGACACCGGCAGGCAGGAATTCACAAAAGAGTGAGTGAGTGAACAATCTAATGTCATATAAGGATAACTACGGTAAAAACAGGAGTTTTAAAATGATTGTGTTATTAACTAAAGGGAAAAGTGACGCCTGCATTTAATAGATATTAAATTTAAGATGAGAACCAAAGTTGTTGATGTGTAAGAAAGTCTTTTCTAATATACTGGGACTCAAATGAACCACAGTGAGGGCCATTATCCACAGATGGTGTTCGCTGCCCTCTGCTGCTCTCTACAAACTATGGAAAAAACTGTTTCCTGAAGTACTTTCCAACACAAACCAGATGGATTACTTTTCTAAAATTGAAATACTGAATAATATAAACTCACATTCTTGCTGTGAATCAAAATGGGTGCCTTCGTATGGAAATGGTGGAAATAGACACTTTATAAAAACCCACAATGTGACTTAAATATGCAAGAACTGTCACCACGATGTCTGTGTTTTTGTTTTGCTTTTGTTTATGTCCTACCAGTGTTAATTTTCTGTTCATTTTCTGCATAATGCAATGCCACAGAAACACCCAATTTAAAGCCATGTGATGTCAGAGGGTGGTTTAAGAAGCTTTCATTTCCCCTAAATTTTCAGAGTCAAAGTTCACCTGCTGACATTTGCTATTTAGGAAACACAACAGCCCAACAAACACATTTAAAAAAAAAAAATAGCTTCGAAGCAGAATCACATTGCAAAAATCGTTTAGCTTACATTCATAATAAATGTACTTTTTGATCAACATTAGGAAAATTCACATGTGAACTAGAAAACATGTGAACTAGAAAACTTTAGTAGTGTTAAGGTGTGTGCTCTGTTGCTGGTAATGCAGAGCAAATGTTGCCACGCTGACTGAGCATTTCCTGTTAAAACGCCTTCGATCTGCTAAAGGCAGCTGTGATGCTGATTATTTTAAAAGTACACCACACAACCCATTTTATAGAAATGACAACAAAACTTTTTAGGTCCGAGTGGAAGAATTAAAAATTGTTTTTATTTTTAATGATGCCACCCATCTAACCATGTAACACTATTAGATAAATACTCCAAACAAACAAAAAAAAAATCAATTTTTAAATTAACTGACTTGTGTAAATACTTTATTTTAACTAGGAATCTAAATGATCCCCATCAAGCTGCTTGTGAAACATAAAACAAGAGTCCAGGTTTCATTAGGAAGCTTGCAGAGCATTTCCCAAAGTAAGTCTACACCTGCTCAGTGTGCATGTCTTTGATTATTTATAACCTTTGCTTTCATTAGGAAATTGAGTCTGTGAGGCATTGGACAGGATTTAGAAAGTAATTTTGCTAAAATGCATTTAAGTAGGTCAGATAATCTAGTTTACACAATCTATTATTTTCTAATTTTCCACAGAGTTAAATGATGATCCAGAGTGAAACACGAAGTAATGCGTAACAAATTCTGTTGTCATTATCTAATGACATAGTTATGAGTCTGAAGGATTTTGTGACATGTTAAATGATATATTGTTGGTTCAGCTCTTCATTGCATAACTTAGGAAACTTCTATTTTTTTTTTTTTTTTTTTTTTTTTTGCAGAAGTGGATTTCGTTTCTATGGAGCCATTTTCCAGCACAATGACATTAGTGTCCTACAGCTATTATTGCTGATTTTAATTATGACTTTCTGTATGTAGTTTGCATGTTCTCACAGATAACACAGCAAGTATGTTTTCCCCCCACAGTCGTGAAACATGCATACCAGGATAATTAGCTGCTCTAATTTGCTGTTAGTTATTAGCATCTGCATAAATATTCATCTTGATGTTTCTGTTTTAGCCCCTCAGGTTCTAAATATTGTCTGAACTGTCTTTCTGGTCCTTGCTCCCCGTTTCAGTTCATTTTCTCACATGTTCCTTTTTTTCAGGGTGCATGTTGGTGGTGGTAGTGTGATGATCAGAGGCTGTTTGACTGCTTCAGGACCTGAAAGACTTGCTGTGATAAAATGGAATAATGAATTCTGCTGTCGACTAAAACATCCTGATAGATAAAGTCTGGCCATCCGTTTTGTGACCTTAAACTCAAATGAACTTGGGCTCTGTAGCAGGACAGTGATCCAAAATACACACCAACAATTCCACCTCTAAGTGGCTTAAGAAAAAACAAAATAAAGACTTTGGAGAGGCGCAGTCAAAGTCCTATTGAGATGCAGTGGCATTTCATGCTTGAAAACCCTCCAGTGTGGCTGAAATATAACAATTCTGCAAAGAAGAGTGGGTCAAAATTCCTCCACACCACAGGAAAAGACTCGGATACACTTTATTTGAAGGGGGTGAATAAGACTGTCATGACACTGTCATTAACATGACATAACACCTGTCATGAACATGAATAAGCCTTCATGAATATTTATGACTGTTGTCATAAAGCGTCATTCGGTAAATTATGACACTTTTAATACAAAGTTGACATTATTCAAAATGTCGTTATGACAACTTGACATTAACCAAGAAATCATTACTGATATAAATTTGTTATAAAATAATTACTGATTGCACTTTAAAAATTAGGTAACTTTATGTTATTAAAGGTAAAGTTTAAACAGTAATGATTTATTGGTTAATGTCAAGTTGTCATAACAAAGACATTTTGAATAATGTCAACTTTGTATTAAAAGTGTCATAATTTACCAAATGACGCTTTATGACAACAGTCATAAATATTCATGAAGGCTTATTCATGTTCATGACAGGTGTCATGTGATGTTTATGACGGTGTCATGACAGTCTTATTCACGCCCCCTTCAAATAAAGTTTTGCAACGTATTGCAAAAGTTTGACTGAAGCTGTTGCAGCAAATGGTGCAACAACCAGTTATTAGGCTTAGACAGCAACCAGTTAGTAAACCAGCACACCACCTTCTTTTAGAAACAATATTTAGAATTTCTTAGTTGTTTTTGACTAATATTTGAATTGGCTTGACATTTTGAATCACTGAAGGGGGCAAACATTTTTTCACACCACTGTGCTAAATATGTGATAAATGACTCAAGATAAAGTCGTAGAAATACGTTTTAAGCACAGCCTCTCTTCTAAAGTTTGCATTGTAGTTTGTCACCAAGCTTATAAAGCAAAACAAAAGGGCTTTTGAGATCATACCGTCAATGATTAAATTAAAGAAAATAAAACACAAAATCTACATGATTGTTTGCAATCAGCATTTTATGAATTACAGTGAAACGTATAAAAACAATGTCTCAAAAAAAACAACAAAAAGCAACTGTCAAAGATTGCTGCAGTGATGGCAGCATGAATTTTAAAAAAAGCACAAACCGTTCCGGAGACATTCAGAAACCTCAGTTTTTATTTCCTCTGTTGAGCAAAGCGACCACACTCAACCAGTCAATCAGTAAGTACAGCTGGCGTATTTACTCCAGCTGTTACATTTTTTTTTTGAGAACTAAGTCAAACATCTGCAACAAAAGTTAGGGTTTTACTTTGTTTTTCACTGCATGTGGCAACTGCTAGCAGCAGCGGCATTGGAGGCTCTCACAGCGAAGCGCGCCAAAGGCCTATTAGCCACCGTGGGGTTCCAGCACTGCAACGCTCTCGCCACTGCCGACGCTCTCGCGCAGTTTCCGTCTGCCAGGCAACACACACCTACATTTTCCGCAGCGCTCCCTGACATCGCACAAGTGCAGTCGATCTGAATTGCAATGTCAAGCTATTGGGCTCTTTAGAGGCTAACAAAAGTCAAGCCTAACATATTTACTGCAAATAGGATGATGCATGTATGATTTAGGGCAGTCTTTCTTTCTTCCAACAGAAAGAAAGACTGTTCTAACTGCTCCTTCCAACAGGTGACTTCCTGTTGGGAGGGGGTGGGGCTAAACTGATGTCACCAATTGACCATTTAAATGTGATAAGCTCTGGTCTGTGATGAAACAAATGAAGTTTGATGCAGCTGGGAGCATATATGGGGAAGTTATTCCATCTTGATGTTTCATGGGGAATGGCCAGATTTGAGGCTTAACCACACCTACATGCTTTAATGTAGAAAAATTTCTTTGATAACTTTTGACCCTCAGTGCCTCAAGACTGTGCTGTCTGAGTTTGAAGCCTGGATCTCGAAAGCTCTAAGACGAGTTCACTCAGATACGACATCAATAAAATAAAATGGCGGCTTTGATTCAACATGGTGGACTTCCTGTTGGGTTTAGAGCATGGCTCCAAGAGACTTTTTTGTAGGTCCTCACAAGATACACATGTGCACCAAGATTCATAATTCCGGGATAAAGCATGGCTGGAGGCTGATTTTTTAAAAAAATTCTAGGGGGCGTTGTGGAAGAATTAGGCCACGCCCTCCAAATATTGGACTGCAGTCCTGTCGAGGGCTGGACAAGGATCAATCTCAGTGAGTTTGGTGTAGCTGGGAACTAATGAGGGGAAGTTATTCCACCTTGAAGTTTCATGGAGAATGGCCAGATCTGAGGCTTGGCCACGTCCACATGCTTTGACATAGATAAATTCTTTTGATAACTTTTGACCTTCAATGCCTCAAGATTGTGCTGACCTGTGACTTCGACGCGCTGCCATGGCCACACCCTCCACTAAAAACTCTTGGCGCTTTAAAGCAAGTGAGACCTACTTGTTATCAGTTATCTGACACAAGATCATCTTGATTAGGTCAAGAGAGCCAGAGTTGGAGCTTTCCAAGTAAAAAGAGTCACTTCCTGTTTTGAAGGGGAGGGGCTTAGGTGAGGTCAGACTATGACGACATAGAATCGTCAGGCATCCAACCAGGATCCCTCATGCCAAGTTGGGGGAAACCATAGGTTGTAGAGATCTGAAACTCAGTACGTAGGTAGATCTCCCTGATTCAAGAAAAAAAGTCTCTTGGAAGTACCCTCTAAAATGCACAGGGAGGCAGCCATTTTGGGTCAAAGGAGAAATTTTGGTCATTTTTCATTTTTACTCATGTCGAACTTTGACGAACTCCTCCTCAGGCATTTGATCTATCAGCTTCATTCTTGGTCAGAATGCAGTTAAGGCATGGGGCTTTAAAAGTTATCAATAAAATTGACTTTTCGTATATGTTCAGGGAGCGTGGCAGAGAGGCGAACTTGGTGTACTCGCCAAAACAAACGAAAGGCTAACTTTCTCATAAAAAGGTCAATTGGCACCAAACTCACGTTAGGGGGCGCTGTAGAGCAGTTTGGCCATGCCCACTTGCAATTCCACCGGAATCCAAAAATTTTGGTTGGGGGACAATTGTGGGTCAAGTTTTGTGGGTTTTTGAATATGTTAAAGGCCCCAAACAGCTGCGTAAAGTAACGGGACAAAAATAATATAATAATCAAGGAATCTTGCTATTACAATAGGCCTTAACCAGCGCTTTGCTGCTCGGGCCTAATAAATGTCGTTGGCACAATAAAATGGAATATTCCTTTGGAAACAAAATGAACAATGTGAAAAGATCAAACAGATCACTTACAATCAAGCACAAAATATCTCCAATCTTTAAAAGTAAGAGCTCAGAATGCAGTACTGAAGTTTCATAGGGGATGGAAGTGTTGAGAAACCTCCCCAAGTCAGCTGATCATATATGCAGTTTCTAAAACAAAGGATTTTTTTTCGGTTTTGTAATCAATAATGTCTCAGAAATTTCATCTTTCTTCTGGAAGGTAAAATGGATGACGTCGATTATGTGGAATACTCACATTACAACTACTCAAGCATCACGACAGCTGAAGGAACAGTTTCACAACACAAAGAAAGTTGTCTGAAGGAAGGCACGTGCATGCTTCTGACTGTAATCAATGTGGTAATTTTCCTGCTGGGCTTTTTTGGGAACATTCTGGTCATCTGGATCTCTGGCTTTAAGATGAGGAAGACCGTGAACACCACTTGGTACCTGAGCCTCGCCATGTCCGACTTTTTATTCTGTGCTTTTCTGCCGTTTAACATTGTCAATATAGCAATGAAAGAGTGGTTCTTTGGTTCCTTCATGTGCAAGTTCACCTCTGCAGCGTTGTCCATCAACATGTTCAGCAGCATCTTCCTCCTCCTCATAATCAGCATGGACCGCTGTGTGTCCGTCATGTTTCCAGTTTGGGCCCAGAACCACCGCTCTGTTCAAAAGGCATCAGCCGTGGTTGTTTTTGCTTGGCTTCTCGCCGCCGGAATGTCCATTCCCTCATTGATCTATCGTCAGGTCCACACGAATTCTGATGGATCTCAGTCCTGCTACACTAATTACGACACAACATCTACTCACATGATTACTGTTGTGACCCGCTTCATTGTGGGTTTCGGGGTTCCATTCACCATCATTATCATCTGTTACTCCATCATCATCTTCAAACTTCAAAACAACAGGATGGCAAAGTCCTCCAAACCCTTCAAAGTAACGACTGCTCTCATTGTTGCATTTTTCGTGTGCTGGCTGCCCTACCACGTGTTTGTCCTGATGGAGCTGAACCACCGCCAATACGACCTCAACGTTTTAACTACTGGAATTCGAGTGGTTAGCAGTTTAGCATCAGCAAACAGTTTCCTCAATCCATTACTGTACATCTTCATGGGAAAAGACTTCCAGAAGAAGCTGAAGAGCTCATTGATTTCAAAGATGGAGAACGCAATGGCTGATGAAAGACCCACTACCAGTTGATACCTGTCCAGGTCCAGCTCCATGGACGGCAGAGCTTCCAGGCACATTTAGAGGCGTGAACGTTTGTATGAAGCTAAATAAATAAATAAGTAAATAAAAGGTCTAGAAAAATATTTTGACAGTGAGTATATTTCATGAATAGTTGAGTTCTGTGTTTCTGTGTATTTATTTATTGTTTTGTTCTATGAGTCTCTGTGTTGTTCTGCCCTATGAGTTGATTGATCCCAGCTGTGTCTAGTTCCCTGATTACCCTCCCTGTGTATTTAAGTCCACCTGTTGTCTTTGTTCCTTGTTGGGTCCTCGTCATACGTTCGTTGTCTGTCAACTTCCAGTGCTGCCTGTGACTTTGAGTTGGTTACCTGAATTCATCATTATATCATCTTCTAAATATAACAACCTGGGCTCATCTGCATTTCTCCTCACCACTTCACCTGCAAATCATGACATGAATTTATATTTTCTTTTACCAGAAGTGAGTGGAGTTGTCATCTCTTGCTGCACAATTTCTTGAAAATGTGTTAATAAAGACTATTAAAACAAGTCATGTAAGGAAATGTGTACATATGTAATTTGATGTATAAAATTTTCATTTGTTCAATAAAAAAACTGAATCTGCTCATTTTGTTGCTCTACAATCTGTTTTAGTCATTATTTTATCTATATTTAAGAAGGCTAGTATATTCTCAAACACAAAGAAATTACTAACTGAACAACAATTTTCCTCTTGAATGGGGAAAACCTAAGATGAATCGGCTGAAATGTGTATTTGGAGGAATCCATTATTTAAGCCCCATTGGTTCTTTAACAAATAGAAAAACAAGAATATGGTGCACACATTTGAAAGTATTACAATTTGTTTAAAGAATATCTTAACAGAGCTCTCTAAATACACAAATACAATAATTATTAGTAACCTAGAAAACATGTTATTGAAAAGTTAAATTATTTCACGTTGTATGGATTAATTACTCACAGAATGACATTTCAAGTTCTGCTAATCATGAGCGTCAAACACAGGCGGGATGTGGGTGTTAAAACCCCCACACGTTTTCTCATAAAATGGTTAAAATGGCCCTTTTGGCGCCCTGGGTGAACCACCTTTCCAGCCCCTGTCCTGGCATGAAGTTGCAGACGGGGGGTGGGGAGTTGTGGTTTTGATGATGTGTTATGTTACCGGTACCTGAATCGGTCCTGTGGTAAAAACATGATGGGTCTGTAAACATACAGAAAAAGCGCAGCGACAATGAACACAATGTGAAGCTTTTGTCATCCAGTTTGCATCTGATGTGAGGGAAGCATTTAGCAGTCGGTTCCTCCAGGCAACTGACGAGATGCACATGTGTACCAAGTTTCAGAATTCTGGGATAAAGCATGGCTTGGGGCAGATTTTTTTATAATAGTCTAGGGGGCGCTGTGGAGGAATTAGGCCACGCCCACCAACTATTGCACTGGATTCCTGTCGGGGGGTGGACAAGGATCGATGTTGGTGAGTTTGGTGCAGCTGGGCTGAAACGTGTAATCTAGAGCCAAACGTATGGCGGTGGCATGACCTGTGACTTCGCCGCGCTGCCATGGCTACGCCCTCCACCAAAACTCTTGGCGCTTAAGCAAGCGAGACCAACTTATTAGTCATCTGACACAAGAGCATCTTGATTAGGTCAAGGGAGCCAGAGTTGGAGCTTTCCAAGTAAAAATAAATGTCATTTCCTGTTCTGAGGGGGCGGGGCTTAGGTGAGGTCAGACTATGATGACATAGGATCGTCAGGCATCCAAGCAGGATCCATCATGCCAAGTTTGGTGCCAATTGAACATTTTATGAGAAAATTATAGCAATTCCACCTCTAAGTGGCTTAAGAAAAACAAAATGAAGACTTTGGAGTTGCGTAGTCGAAGTCCTGTCTTTCATGCTTGAAAACCCTCCAGTGTGGCTGAAATATAACAATTCTGCAAAGAGTGGGTTAAAATTACTCCACACCACAGAAAAAGACTCTGCAACGTATTGCAAAAGCTTGACTGAAGCTATTGCAGCAAATGGTGCAGCAACCAGTTATTAAGCTTAGACGGCAACCAGTTAGTAAACCAGTACACCACCTTCTTTTAGAAACAAAATGTAGAATTTATTAGTTGTTTTTGACTAATATTTGAATTGGTTTGATGTTCTGAATCACTGAAGGGGGCAAACACTTTTTCACACCACTGTACTAAATATGTGATAAATGACTCAAAGTTGTAGAAATAAATTTTAAGCACAGCTTAAAATGTATTTCCTCTAAAGTTTGCACTATAGTTTGTCGCCAGGCTTATGAAGCAAAACGAAAGGGCTTTTGAGATCATACCGTCAATGATTAAATTAAAGCAAATAAAAAAATTGACATGATTGTTTGCAATCAGTATTTTATAAATTACAGTTATATGTATAAAAACAATGTCTCAACCCCGACCCCCCCCTCTCCCCGAAAAAAAATATACAAATATTGCCGCAGCGATAGCAGCATGAATTTAAAAAAAGCACAAACCATTCCGGACACCACATGCACAAACCTCAGTTTTTATTTCCTCTGTTGAGCACAGTGACCACAGTCAATCAGTAAGTACAGCTGGTGTATTTACTCCAGCTGTTACTTTTTTTTTTTTTTTTTGAGAACTAAGTCAAACATCTGCAACAAAAGTTAGGGTTTTACTTTGTTCTTCACTACATGTGGCAACTGCTAGCAACAGATTTCTCAGAAACATTACAGTCGATTCACAAGATATACTCGCTAAATCACGCATGTCTAATTGCTTCATTACTTCTCTTTTCTCCTGCGCACTAGAGTATTAGCTGCCTGTAAAGCTCATAAAACAATAATGTCTTGGTTACTGGTATTACGTTTAGAGAACAACTCTCTAAATAAATGTATAATAAATGTTGTTGACACAATAAAATGGAATATTCCTCTGGAAACAAAATGAACAATGTGAAAAGATCAAACAGATCACTTACAAACAAGCACAAAATATCTCCGATCTTTAAAAGTAAGAGCTCAGAATGCAGTACTGAAGTTTCGTAGGGGATGGAAGTGTTGAGAAACCTCCCCATGTCAGCTGATCATATATGTGGTTTCTAAAGCATCTGAGAGAAACGGAGCAGCTCAGTCGGTGCTCAGCTCAGAACAAACCACCACAAAAAGACGGCAGACAATTTGAGACCAAGCAAAAGGTATTTATTTTTACAATTCTGATGTTTTTTAGCTTTCATTTTAAAATCAACCGTAATTGATTATTTATTTATTTTTTATTTGTAATCAATAATGTCTGACAGAAATTTAATCTTTCTTCTGGAAGGTAAAATGGAATTCATGGATTATGAGGACTTCACAGATTACAACTACTCAAATATGGACAACATCACGACAGCTGAAGGAACAGTTTCACAACACAAAGAAAGTTGTCTGAAGGAAGGCACGTGCATGCTTCTGACTGTAATCAATGTGGTAATTTTCCTGCTGGGCTTTTTTGGGAACATGCTGGTCATCTGGATCTCTGGCTTTAAGATGAGGAAGACCGTGAACACCACTTGGTACCTGAGCCTCGCCATGTCCGACTTTTTATTCTGTGCTTTTCTGCCATTTAACATCGTCAGTATAGCAATGAAAGAGTGGTTCTTTGGTTCCTTCATGTGCAAGTTCACCTCTGCAGCGTTGTTCATCAACATGTTCAGCAGCATCTTCCTCCTCATCATCATCAGCATGGACCGCTGTGTGTCCGTCATGTTTCCAGTTTGGGCCCAGAACCACCGCTCTGTTCAAAAGGCATCCGCCGTGGTTGTTTTTGCTTGGCTTCTCGCCGCCGGAATGTCCATTCCCTCATTGATCTATCGTCAGGTCCACACGAATTCTGATGGATCTCAGTCCTGCTACACTAATTACGACACAACATCTACTCACATGATTACTGTTGTGACCCGCTTCATTGTGGGTTTCGTGGTTCCATTCACCATCATTATCATCTGTTACTCCATCATCATCTTCAAACTTCAAAACAACAGGATGGCAAAGTCCTCCAAACCCTTCAAAGTAATGACTGCTCTCATTGTTGCATTTTTCGTGTGCTGGCTGCCCTACCACGTGTTTGTCCTGATGGAGCTGAACCACCGCCAATACGACCTCAACGTTTTAACTACTGGAATTCAAATGGGTGTCATTTTAGCATCAGCAAACAGTTTTCTCAATCCATTGCTGTACGTCTTCATGGGAAACGACTTCCAGAAGAAGCTGAAGAGCTCTTTGCTTTCAAAGATGGAGAACGCAATGGCTGATGAAGGACGCACTACCAGTCGATACCTGTCCAGGTCCAGCTCCATGGACGGCAGAGCTTCCACGCACATTTAGAGCTGAGGACGTTTATATGAAGCAATAAATAAATAAATAAATAAAATGTCTAGAAATATATTTTGACAGTGAGTATACTTCATGAATTGTATATTGAAATCAAATTTGTTTACTACAAAAACAATCATTTAAGTGATGTAAATGTCATGGTTTTAAGTGTTAAATAAGATCAAGATTTATAAAATCAATTGTATTTTATATACAAAAACAAACAATACACTCATCCAAAGCCAAAACCTTGTATATTTACGGTCAAGTATGCGCTCAAGCATTACATCCACCAAAGGTTTGCTATTTGCAATTAGCAGAAACATTTACTGGCTTTGGACTCTGCTGAATCCAGATTGGTTGAATTGATTGTTCAGAGTACCATGTGAGAAACTTGTAATAACAGCAACAAAGTTGACCACAGTAACATAGGTGATAAGATTGGACCAGAATAGCCCTACCTTGAAAAAAGAGGTATGTGGATAGAGTAACAAACACAGAAAACAACCCGGATTTCACTCTTTAGTGTTCAACGGAACAAGATAGTGTATGAAAATATCGTTGTCCCCTGGATACTCTGAACTGCTTTTACCAGAAGTGAGTGGAGTTGTCATCTCTTGCTGCACACTTTCTTGAAAATGTGTTAATAAAGACTATTAAAACAAGTCATGTAAGGAAATGTGTACATATGTAATTTGATGTATAAAATCTTGTCATTTGTTCAATAAAAAAACTGAATCTGCTCATTTTGTTGCTCTACAATCTGTTTTAGTCATTATTTTATCTATATTTGAGAAGGCTAGTATATTCTCAAAAACACAAAGAAATTACTAACTGAACAACAATTTTCCTCTTGAATGGGGAAAACCTAAGATGAATCGGCTGAAATGTGTATTTGGAGGAATCCATTATTTAAGCCCCATTGGTTCTTTAACAAATAGAAAAACAAGAATATGGTGCACACATTTGAAAGTATTACAATTTGTTTAAAGAATATCTTAACAGAGCTCTCTAAATACACAAATACAATAATTATTAGTAACCTAGAAAACATGTTATTGAAAAGTTAAATTATTTCACGTTGTATGGATTAATTACTCACAGAATGACATTTCAAGTTCTGCTAATCATGGGCTTCAAACGCATGCGGGATGTGGGTGTTAAAACACCCACACGTTTTCTCATAAAATGGTTAAAATGGCCCTTTTGGCGCCCTGGGTGAACCACCTTTCCAGCCCCTGTCCTGGCATGAAGTTGCAGACGGGGGGTGGGGAGTTGTGGTTTTGATGATGTGTTATGTTACCGGTACCTGAATCGGTCCTGTGGTAAAAACATGATGGGTCTGTAAACATACAGAAAAAGCGCAGCGACAATGAACACAATGTGAAGCTTTTGTCATCCAGTTTGCATCTGATGTGAGGGAAGCATTTAGCAGTCGGTTCCTCCAGGCATTTAAAGTAAGGTGTAAAATCTATCAGAAATAATATAAAAAAAATTACGGCAGCTTTGATACACAGGTAAAAAAAAAAAAAAAAGTGGTGACACAATCATTGTGGTTGACATTCAGATCCTCCTCCACTTGTGAGAGTGTGAATGGGTGAGGGTTGGGGGTTGGAGGTTTGACAACATGGGATCTGGGGGGAGGGTACCTCATGCCACTTCCCACAACATGTCGCCCTGGGTGGTTGCCCATGTCACCCATATTAGAAACTGGTTTAACGCCCTCACTTTTCCCACAACCTTGCTGAAGACATTTCATATTTGAGCAGGAATATAAAACTGATGTGAGCACACATATCTATGTAAACAAATCATAATTTGTGGCGTGTGCATTTAAATCTTACACTCACTCGCTGTGTGTCCTAGTGTGAGCTCTGCTCCAGCTCTCTTGCTCTGTGCATTCTGAGTACAAGTTTGGCCTTGTATTTGCTTTAACAAAGCACATGTAATTTAACCACACCACCAGCCACTCACAGATGGATCTTTTTCAATCAAATCAGAGTATTCATTTCAAATACTGCATGAATTGTCCTAAACCAAGTGACAGAAGTTACAAAATGGTAGGATTTATAATATCGCCCAAGATGATAAAACGGGAATGTTGCAGCTAAGCATACTAATGCTACCATTGTGCATTTTAGACAACATTCTATATTTCTTGAGCTACTATGGGACATGTGACAAGTATTTCATTATTTTAAAGATTGATAGAGATCCAGTCAAAATAGATATATGCCCTACTCTTGCATTGAAAGCCAAAGTCTCTCCCCAGCTGACTCTCATCCCCAACACTTTGGAAGAATTCACTTCGCTAGTGCTGCTAAGAATGATTGTCCACCTAAAACTATTAAAAACATTTAAGATTAAAATATAACATCAGATCAATAAAAGAAACATTTTTAATACAGAAATGTGGGCTTAATGAAAGGTATGTTTAGTACCTGCTAAAAAGCCAAATAGTACTTCTGACCAAGGTTTCTAATTGAAATGCATATTCCTTTTTACTGAATATGGCTGCACGTTTCAACTTTTTTTTTAATAGAGATGCTGTAAAAATGTGTGAACGTTCTTTACGAACAGGAAGAAGCAGCTCTTTAGTTCCTCTTGCAGTTGAACTTTACCTTGTTACTTTGTCTCTCACACTAGCTTTGAGTCCATCAGTTCACAAAATACACGGTGGATCTTTGTTCTGGATTTGGTTAAATCAACTCCAAACAAATAAATCTGTAATTTATCACCATCCCTTGTTTCTCAGGCTGTTTAAAACTGAGAAGTTTATATTTTTATGTTGCGTTTATTGCTATGTGATTGGCACATGATCAGATTATGACTGGATTCCTGTTCTGTTGCAGAACTCTTTTATGAATGAAACTATATCTATTCTTCATCTGGCACAACTTCCAAATTAAGTATCAAAGGATAATTTCTTTCTTTACAGTTTACATTATTGACTCACATTTTTTTATTGTTTTTCTGCACTTCTACTTGTTCCTCTTTTTTGACTTTATGGAGTGCACATAGCAGAGAAGGAAATACAAATCGTAGGCTTGTAACTGAGTAACATCGAAGTCCCAAATATTTGAGAGTCAGCTCAAATTCGTGGTCTAAACACCAACACAAATCCAAACTTAACTTGGACTTGTGTTGCTAAACTTGAGTCCCACTAACAATCTTTATCTCATGTAATAAGGAGTTAGTGCTAATCTGTTTGAAAGTCACAAATCAAGTGCAGGTGAAGTGCTCTTCAGCCTTATACAGTATTTGGCAAGGCACTGATATCTTGTTTTGTTGTTCAGGTCAAATATCCAGCAGGATCCAGTGGGAATGTTTTAAACAATGTCAGATGGTACACTGATGGGAGAGCTTCTTCAGGTCACTCCTGATCGAAGCTCAGAGTTGTAAACACCTGGAGCAAAGATCTCCTGAACTCTAACTGCACAGAGAACTTTGCTCGACCTCTCAAATACAGCTAAATACTTGTGTGTTTGCTTTCAAACATCCTGTCAAGCATCACATCCAGCAAATGTTTGCTATTTGCAAATAGCAGAAACAATTGTCATCCATGAAAGGCTCTCTGAACTCCTTTTGTGCAGCACATTGCAGTGAATGTCAGAATTTGGTGAGATAGACTCCAGCCATTTGGCAAAGAAACGACTTTCCTCTGTGTGCTGATTGGATTGTTCGGTTTATCACATCTCAACTGTGACGACAAGAACAGCACCCAACAACAGGAGGCAAAAGCAAGATGACGGGAAAAGGTGATGAAGGAAATGGGACGTGTCTTTGTGAATGCCAACAAGCCAACAAACCTCACTGTCATGGGAATAAGTGGCACTGTGGTATGAGTTAAACCACAGCACCACTGCACTATTAAATAAACCAAGTTCTATTCATTTGCACAAATTTAATGCCCCAGAAATATCTGTTTGTGTTGTTTGAACACCCTGGGCTACTTTTGAAAGGAGTTAAGTAGAGGATATCATTCTGACACGTTGTGACCGCTAATATTACAATATAACCATCTGCAAATGTTCTTCCTGAACAACAGGAACAGACATCTCTTCAGTTCCTCTTCGCTGTGCAGTTTGTGAGTTTTACTCTGCTTCTCTCGTCTCACATTTGGTTACTTTGAGTCAAATCAGTCTGATAAATACAGCAGAGTATTTAGTGACGTTTTTTTTATTATTATTCAGGATCATGCTTATCCAAATTTAATCTAAAATTGTGATGAATCCACTGTTCAGACAACCCAGTGCTTGTTTCCCTGTGATTAAAATAAAGCGACTGTATGCATGAAAGTTCACAACAAAAGGCTTCAGGGTGTTTATATTAACATAAAAATGCATTTTACTGTTATTAGTTTAATTAACATGAAAATTTTAGCTGCTAATTTGTTCCAGTTCATGCTCAGTTTGTGAAATAAGATTAAATCTTTCTGCGGTCTATTAAGTGTTAGCGTGAAGTTGTGCTTTGTTAGGCTACGACAAAGTGACGACGCTTAGCAACATCTTTCCATCTTATGTGACAACAAAAAACTTTGATGTAATTTATGATCAGGAAGGTTAGGAGACCATTTTTTTTAGAAAAACAGCCAAGAGGCAGCTTTTTATAGTAATGCAGCAGGAAAGAATAGTGGTTTTTGAGATAATTTATTGTTCCAGTCTCAATGTCTTTCTAGAATATTCTGAACCTCCAGTTGTCATTTTTTTATGTGAACTCATTTCTCTTTATTTTATTGCAGAGAGTTTGACATGTGCATCTACATGAACAGCTTTTTATACCAAGATCCTACAAAAAAAACCCTCGAAAAAGCTTGTGGTTGTGTTAATTTTGTGTTTATAATTGTGAGTTTTTCCTTCCTGAACAAATGCAGTCAAATATAACATTTATTTTTTCTTCTTTTAGGTGGCTTGGAAGCACTAAGATGTAACAAACCCTTCACATTTTGCCGATAAGTTTAAATGCCACTTAGAAAAATACTTGCTTTAGAAACTCTGGGAGAAAAAAACAAAAACAAACTGCAGCCCATCTTCACTGTTTATTTAATTTACTCCTTTATTCTGTGTTCTTGCCTTACATTCAGTTCATAGAAAATACATTCGGATATGACACCTGCTCTGAAAGTGTCAGCTCGTCAGTGAAAGCCAAACCCACAAACATTTTAAAGCATGAAAAGAGAAACGGCTTCTCCCACTTTTTCATAGTCATACAAATATTTCTGAAGTGTCATCATCCTGTACTATAAAAATATAGTCATATACTGAAAATGGAAGTCAGGTGAAGTCTTTTGACTATTAGTCAGTAGCCAGTGTTCTTCATTTGATTCTTGTTAATATTTATTTGTATACATATGGCAAATAATCCAGAGTACCTCTACTGATGTCTAATGACTAATTTTTTAAAAAAATGTAATAAAGTGGAAATCAGCTTTAAGAGCTTTCCTTAAAAAAACAAAACATTTGCATGTAAAGATGATCTCCAGCCTACAGGGTGACTGTGATAACTTAGGTGATCTTTGGGGAAGGTGTTGCACAGTGCAGTGCTATTTGGATTTCCTTTTTTTGCATCCAGTGTTCAGAAACCCCATCCCACCCAACAAAAATCAATGTTTTCAGCTTGTGCAGCGTACACCAGACATAAATAAACATGGAGGACATTAATCAATGAAAAGAAACTCCAGATCTACTTTAAAAGCAAATGAAATGTTCTTAAAAAGTTCAAGATGAAACGGAGATGAACTATTGTCGTCATATCTCAGACTAGATGTCTGAGTTTTTAGTGAAAGAGCAACTGAAAATGTCGATTTTCCTTTAATACTCGTTTTGTACAAATGAGGCTTTTTAATACTCTTTGCAAAGCTGTTTTCTATGACTTGTGCCAAATGCTGCTGGAAACACATCATCACCGGGGAAACAGCTGGGAAGAGAAGCTGCACTGAGGTCACAGCTTTTCTATCTTCTTAGTATTAAGGCAGTGTTTCCCAACCCTGGTCCTCCAGGTACACTGCCCTGCATGTTTTAGGTATTTCCTTGCTTCAGACCAGCTGGTTTCAATCGATGACTGATTAACAGGTGTTTGCTGAACTGCAATCAGTTGAGTCGGGCACATTAAAGCAGGAAAACGACAGTGTGCCTTGAGGACCAGGGTTGGGAAACACTGTATTAAGGCATGTGGACATGCCTGCAGAGCACATGTGCATAGAGCAGTGAATAAAGTGGTTTTCATAAAGGAAAACACAAATATTCCCCAGAAAATAAAAGAAGTCGTCTGGATTAATAACTCTTGCAAAACAATTCAACTGGAAATCAAAAACAGAGGATCAGAAACAATAAATACAGAAGCAGATGTGTCATCACCACCTAATCCAGAAAAACGTCTTGGGGAAAAAAAGAAAATCTATTTAAGCCTTGCAATCTGAGAAAAAAAACAAAACAAAAAAAACGTGTTTCAGAGTCTGTTAATAGAGACCTCCACTTAACGGGAGGGAAAAGAAACTAAAAACGATTCACATTTATCATCTTGGCATATATTCTGCAGGAACTCCGGACATGTTCCTTTTCTTCAGAGCAGAGTCTACGGTCCTGATCAGCTCGTCAATGTTCGCTCGCATATCCGGAGTGTACGGGTCGTACTCGAGCTTCCGCAGTCCCGATCGCTTGAAGTTTCCGTCCTTCTGGCCCTCGACGCAGAGCAGCCGGTCCTCTGAGACTTTCAAGCCCAGGAACTGGACCATCCCCTTGAGGTGAGAGAAAAGGTCCCTCTTCAGCTCCTCAAAGTGAACCACATGGACATTCTTCCCGTACGTCAGCCAGTCCAAAGTGTGAGAAGCCCACCAAGGGGCATAGTTCTTCACAAACTCAGGCCACTCTGCAAGACAAAGCGGATAAACAGGCTGTGAACGTCAATGAAACGTAAAAGAATATAACATTAATCTGAAACGTTGCCGTGACAAACCTTTCAGTGTAGTATAAATGAGATTTATGATTTGATGACTGTAGCTTAAAGCTGAAACCCAAACTTCAGTTTCTCAGAAAAAAATTTATATTTAATTAGACCAATAATTATGTCTTTGTAGAAGTATTATGAATGATAACAGAAGCGTAACCCACAAAACATGTTTAGTTTACGAGAAGAAAAAACAGGTAGACTGTCTGGACTGTTGCTCAATGATTCAAAGTTCTCCTTTTAGATGAAAGCAAATTTCACGTGTCTTACGATTTGTTGAGGTGCAGCTGTAACTATAGCCGGGCAGTGATGATTTGATTTTAAAATATTCTTCCCTTTGCACTATTTCACAGTTTTTGGTTTTCCACAGTTGCTTTATCAGATTGTACCCTTTACTTAACCTGGAAGAGTGTGTGAGTAAAAGGGGAAATGAGGAGATTAGGGCAAGATAATGGTGTGGTTTAAACTCTCAGGTCTGGTGCAATTTTTGGGCAGGGTGTGCAAAGTAGTTCCTGAAGTCTCAAGTAGACATTTCAGTCATCAGTCAAACTGCAGCTGAACTTCACTGAAAAACCTCGCCTGCAACTTTTACTCAACAGTAATGCATAAAGCAGAAGCTGGCAGGAGCCGTGTGCCGCATCAGAGTGAATCGCTGCTGCTGCTGAGAGGCTGACATTAAAGTTTAAAGCCTGCTGAGTCTGCAGAGATGTCCCAAAACCAATGACGGGGGCAACTTTAATATTGCAATAGGAGGGTTAAATTTTTCTTTTTTGTCAAAGTGTATAAATGATGACCAAGCATTAATTTAAAACCTAGAAAATGACTTCAATTTAAAACGTAAAAAAAAAAATTTGGAGATGGAACTAAGAAATAAGATGTAACCCAGGCAAACGTTGGGGTAATCAGCAATTTTTTTCAGTTTTTTTTTTAGTATATTTTTGTTCGTCTTTTTCTACTCTGTTAGATTTACAATAACAAACAAAATTAGATTTTTTTTTTTTAATTATGTGTCTTCATTTCTAGTCCTTGATGACATTCTTGAGATCTTTGAGTCTCATGAATTTCCGGTCAGATGGTTAAAGAGGAAGCTCAGCTCCAAAAAAGGGGAACAATTACTGCAGAAATAAAAATGTTTAAACATGAAGAAGACAAGAGGGTGAGATGGAGTTGTTCTGGTTGGAGTATGAAGTCTGAATAATGAACATAATTTTTATTCAGAAATAAGCAATGTTGCTACTTTTTGTTTTTCCCTCCAAATTGTTTCTGGTTTATGTTGAGCTACACTTTGCAGGCTTTCATAAACCTTCTTTTCATGGAGAGATGAATCCTTTAAGTTGTGTCTACTTGTAATATAAAAGGATGAAACACTATGAAAAGAGAAACTAAAGAGAGCTACTGAATCCAGATTCATCAGGATAATTTATGAGGTCATTGTTTCCTTCATTGTGAGCTGAAGGTCTCCTCTCCCTAACCTCTGTCTCAAGGAGCGCTTCTTCATCATCCTCCTATGCTTCTTTAAATATAATGTTGAAAAGAAATGAAGTCAGTTCCTGTGTTAAACCACTCCTGAACCACCACCACACGAGTTTTTCCTGGAATAAGAAGACAAAATATTCTTATTCCATCTGCTTGCAATGAGAAAGTTTGGTTAAAAAAAAAAAAAAACAGAAACTGGACAAACTCTGAGCCTCCATCTGAGCATTGCATACGTCTGACAACTTAATGTATTCAGTAAAGCCATTTAAAGTGTGAATATGAGGAACTTAGGAACCACAGGACCATACTGGTTCTGTTTTCTTTTTTTATTGTGTTTTCCTTTTTCAAGAGAAACCAGAGCTGAAAATACAAGACCACCAAAATAAATTTAACTTTTCCTGTGAATATCCTGTTTATAGAGCCCTTGCAAAAACATCCAACCCCTTGAAAACCTTTACAGTTTGTCACATTACCTCTAAAAACGTCGACGTGTTTTACTGAGATTTTATATGACGGACCAACACAAAGTACGCAGAGTTGTCAAGTGGAAGGAAAATTATATGGCAACGCTCCTGGATCAATATTTGTGGAACCAACGTTGCCTGCGACGGCAGCTGCAACACGAGCAGAATCAAAGCATGATGCTGCCTCCCGACTTTCCACTTCACAGTGTTTGAAAGGCAGAACAAATGTTGCATTCTGCTTTATTTGGGGGCAGCAGGGTAGAGGGAACGGAAATGCATGATACAAAAAGTATAAAGCCTTGTATACAAGGTATATTTTCAGTGAACAACGGTGAAAAAAGGTGAAAGGATACCAATGCCTTTGGTGTAAAAAGCAGGCTGTCGAAATTAGACTACTGAAGAGAATTAAACACCAAACAAGGGAAATAAGTCGGTGTGATTTGTAAGACACGGCTTTCGAACTAAACTGCTCCATGCTCATAAGTTACTGACTTTATGAGGTCAAGATGAAGTGAATCAATGTCAGTAACTTCATCTGAACCCGCCTCACTGTGGGCCTCAGACGAGCGTATCAAATCAGACACGGCTCTGCACACAGTCTCATGCCGACACTCTGACTGGAGTCATTCTCTCTATTTGAACTGGCAGCTGTCAAAGAAAAAAACTTTCTGTGTACTGATGTCACTGCATGATTTGCCCAACAACTAAAGGAGGAAACGCTCATTGGGAATGGCAGGCCAAATGTGCTGATGCTCTGACAAAGAGAGACAACTGCTGGGTAGGCAACTCTCCAGCCTCTGGAAAATCAATTGAACCTCACAAAAAGCTGAAGAGACGGCACATAAGTGAGACAAAACCAGCTGTCATGGTTACGGAGACGCAGCGGGGAGGGTGGATCTGGAGAGACGATCATCACCCACGATGTAGGAAATATGAGGGATATCAAAGCAAATTGTGATGAATTTAATTTGTAAACTTGTGTCATGATAAATGAGACGGGGGCTCAGGGCGTTGGCTTGACTTGACTGTACTGAGTCGTTATTATGCTGTTTCAAAATGCACAGAGACTCATGAAGGTTTTCTGTGGGGTTCTTTCTGCTTGTGATGTATAAATACAACTTTCCAGAGTCTACCAAAAAAAAAATATTCAAATTCCATTTGTAAAGTCATAGCCACAAACTTCAACGTTTTAAATGTGACTAGATGTGACAGAACAACACAAAGCAGTGCTCGAATATGAAGCAGAAGCCCAATGATACATTATTTATTTTATTCTATTTATTTATTTTTGCATTTTTCTTCCCTCCCCCCCGCAAAAAAAAATGGTCACAGATTTTCAATTGGATTTGGTGTGGGCTTTGACTGGGCCATTCTTTAAAAAAAAAAATGAAGTGATGAGTTCATTATAGTGGGAATTTTTTCATTTGTGTGGACCCTAAAAGTGACAGCTTCAATGCAGCTGTTGTATTTTATTGAGCTGAGGCAGCCTTTAGTGCTCTCTTGCGGAATAAGCTAAACCAAGGGTGTGAAATAAGCTAAACCAAACTGCATTAATTCAATGTGTCCTGCTTCAACACAAGAGATTCAAGTAGCAGAAGATTTTTTTTAATTGCATGGAGCAGATAAGTTGTGTAAAGTTACAGAATTACATGTCTACTTTGTCAAAAATCAGCAGGTTTTTTGGGGGGGATGAGTCAGGTAATTTTTGGTGACTGGGCATAAGGATTTTGCTGACAAGTGAACTCAAATGACTCCCCAGAAAAGTTTCGATGAACACTGAGCAACAAATTTGACCAGTTCAAATCGGTAAAACAAGTTCACACAGAAACATTTTCTCAGGATCACTAGTCAGGAGATTCCTGTAAATTGATATTTGATCAGACCAAGAAACATGAGTTATTTTCAGTTCCAGTTATGTTACTGACATAATGGGAACACAGACGAGCTGATACAGCAAGATCTCAGTAAATGTTACTGCCACATGTCTCACCTTTAAGGGTATCTAAAACGTTTTTTTAGCTTTATGCAGTTTTTTTTCATACATGTAGTGGGCATTCAAATGTAAAACAACCCCAAGAGTCTACAAAACATGAATGGTGGTGAATTGATGACCAAACACTGACAAAAACTGTGGCTTTCTGGTTGGTTGTTTCATTTCTCTAAAAGGTAAAAATCATGTGCATGTTTTAGCAACAACCTTAGATTAAAAAAAAAACAACCTTTGTCTTGGGTTTGACCCACATTTCCCTAATTTCTTCACCACACTGCGTCATCATGAATCATAATTTAACCTCTTTGCTATTCTACCATCTTCATGGAAAAAAAAAACAAAAAAAACACAAAGCTCACACCCGCAGTTTCTCTCGTATCTATTCATAGACTCGGTAAATTATTAATATTAACCTCAGTTTTCGGTAGCTTACCTTTTCCCTTCCAGTGGGCCTGTGAGGCAAACCCAACATGCCCGCCATATTTGCGGTTAAATTCTGCCATTAAGGCTTTGTAGGGGTTTCGGATCATGAGGATGCTCGAATCAAAGGCTTCGATCTCCTTCTTGCCGCTCTCGTGCGTCTTAATGCAGATCGTCCTCCCGCTCCGCCAGTGGTCGCGTTCCCCTTTAAAGCCTGTGAAACGATGAAAACCAACAACAAAATGCATGAGACACCCAAAAGTAGAGCTTTACATTATAATATCACATGCTGAGTTGTACCTTTGTTGTAAAGGGAACCGTCAAAGTAATAGCTGCCCGTGTAGAAGCCGGTGGCGAGCTCTATGAGGTGGCGCGCCCAGGTGTTGCCGGCGCCTGGGAAACTGGCGAGCGCCACCAGCTGCTTAGTGCGAGCAGAAAGGAAGCGTCGGTCCATGCAGCGATTATCTGAGAGCACAGAGTAAACAAGACAAATTAATCATTTGTTGTACAAAAACACTGATGCATTATCTAGATTTATTGAGAGACACGAGCTAAAATAGTTTCTAACGGTCAATTATTGCTCATTAACACAATAAAACCACAACCAGCCATTTTAGAGAAGGTCAAAGTGGTGATATTTTTCATTTGTGTGTGGGTGTTATTCTCTCTAATAGTGCCAAGTGATGTTTTGGTGTAATTACACTTGAGTTACGATAAATGTTGGATTTGAAGCAGGGGATGAAGTATCAACTTCCTAAGGCTTCACATTTAACTTCAGCTTTTTTTGTCCTTCCGTCTTCACATTTAATATTCTGCTTTGCTTACTGAACAGCATTTCTGCTTATCTAAGCCACAGCTGTCTGCTGTCCTAAGAAAACACTGCCTCAACAACACAGTCAACCCACAGACAAACACTGGTAGGCAAAGAAATATAAGGAACTTGTTTACAAAATGCTTCTCCATCCTTCTATCACTTTTCACAAAAAAAACAGGAAGAATTGCATTTTACAGAAGCACACAAATCTGGTCCACTCAGGAAAATTGGAACAGTTATGCAGGACACAGATTAATTATTTCATAATTAATTTTAATGATATAAATACTGGGTTTCGTTTCTGATATGATTATTTTTTTAAATCACAGTTCATATTAAGAATACATTTCTTCCTGAATGGTGAATGGACTAAAATTCTTCTCTTTTAATTTGATAATTTGTCTTAGACCCTATTTTAACCCTCCTGTGGTCTTAGCATGACGCTCAGGAGGAGAGCAGAAAATGTCACAGACAGCAGGGAAGCGGGGGAGTTGTGCCATCAGACTGTCAGTTCCCGGAACAAACAGCAACAACAAAAAATACTTGTAAAAGCGCTCACGGGGTCAAGGCCAGACCGCGCACAGAGAAAAAACCTTGTGGAGTCTAAATGACCCTGTCTCTTAAGACCGCAAGAGGGTTAAGGAAGCCTAATCTGATGCCTCAATATTAGATTATTACAAGCTCTAACACAAACTAACATTTTCAGCAAAGATCTTTGTAAAGGCAGTTTATCAACAAATCCATTCTGGTCAAGTTGTTAGTCAGGCCATTGCACTGAGTCTGCATTAATAAAAGTTTTAATGACACTTGTTTGAACAACACTTTTCATGCATTTGCCTTTATTTATTTTATTACGTTTCATGGCTGGGTTTGATGCAGTTCACCCTCAAAATACTGGCTGATACAGAAACGGGTGGCATAATCTGGTACTGTGGTTAATTGGTTGATCTGTGGTCAAGTTTGTGTCATTTGGTATTTCTTAATCTGATCAAATAAAGATTGTGTGAGGTTCTTCAGGGCTGAATTGTTGGTTACAGATTACAGTGTTTTAACAGATTATTATGCTATACAAACATAAATTCAACTTTATTTTTCTGTGGCACTCATAGGCCACAGTGTGAGAGAGTACATATCTCATAGAAGATCTTTGTTTTAGTCCCAAAAACATAAGGTCAGAGATTAAATAAACTCAATGCACTTCAGCTCTACAAGAAAACTAGAGAGGTAGAGATGCTTTTAGGACTGATGCAGCTTTTCCATGAAGGTCATATCTTACTTTCCTTCGTTTTCTTTCTCGCCAGTTTATTTGTTTTTATTTTGCATTTTAATGTTTCTTTTGCTTTATGTGATTCATGATCTTGCTTGCCACAAAAAGATTTTTTAAATAAGTGGATTTACAGATTGAAGCGTTGAGGAATAAGATGTAGGCTTGGTAACACACCAACATATAATAACAAAGCAATGAGTCAGTGAATATTCACCCTCCAGCAAAGCAAAAAAGTCAGAGGTCAGAAGTCTGATGCCGTAAGCAGGGAAAATTCTGCAACACTGGATTTCATAAATAATCGTTTCTATTTTTTCCTGTCTGTTCCTGCATTATTATTTAACATTGATCAGTTTTGAGGTTGTTGCTGCAAAGGCCTTGATTCAAATTGACTTACCAAACAAAACTGAATTATAATACATACAATGTCCGCCAGTTAACTTTTAGCTTTTTCCCTTTATTTGTTTTCTAGCAACTACAAAACATTTCTATTTTCACCATCATATTTTCTTTTGTCTCTTTGTGAAGTATGCTCAAAGTCAAAATTGAATGTTTCAGAAGAAAAAGCCACATGAGAACACAATTTTTGCCACGTAGCGCCATTTATCAGTGTCATTGTGTGTGTGTGTGTGTGTTGATACACATGACAACAGGCAGATAGAAAAGATTCCAGAACGCCAGTTCAAGGGAGGCCTCTTAAGTAACCCTGAGCAGAAATAACACTGAACTGTGTTAGAAAAATGACTTTATTTTACACAAATATGTGGTGTTTTGCAAAAGTATTCAAAAGTAATAAATGTGATTTTCTTTGCAATGGACAAACAGAGCCTTATTGCAAAGTGGCAAAATGTTTGCAAATAAAAGAAGATTCAGTTACAACTGCACATCTTTCAGGTGTGTCTACAAGGTTTGCACATCTAAAGACAAAAATTCTTCATTGGATTTAAGTTTGAGCCTTGAATGCACATATATATGTTTGATCTAAAGCTTTTAATTGCACCTCTGGCTTTATGTTTAAGACTGTTTTCTTACAGGAGGGAAACCTCCACTTCAGTCTCAAGTCGTTTGCTGCCTCTAACAGGATTTTTCAAAGATTACACTATGCAGTATTTAGGATCATCTACATTCATGTCAACACTGACTGGTTTCTCTATGCCTTCAAAGGCAAAGCACGCCCACAGCATGACGCTGCCACTGTGTTTCGCAGTGGGAGAAGGAGTATTCATGAAAAAGTGCAGAGCTAGTTTTCCACCACAGATCATTTTGCATCTTCAATTTTGGTCTCTTTTGATCAAACACCTTCTTCCACATGCTTGCTGTGACTATAGCCTCGTTTTAAAAACATCTCTCTTCTTTCCCGTATTCCAGAAAGGCTAATCTTTTGTCTCACAGGAGCCACAGGTTTCTGCAGCTCCTCCAGAATGTTGCTGTGATTAAAAATCTCTTTGCTTAGCTTTTCCTTTTAAGTGGAGAGTCTTGTCTTGGTACATTGTGCTGTACTCTGTTGTCGGATGATAGACACCAGTGCACTGTGAGATTTTCTAGGAATTTTTTTAGGGGTGTCAAACTAAAGGAGGAGTGAATACAAATGCATGACAGACTTATTTGCAAAAAGAAATGAAAACTATGTCTAAATCTCCTTGTAGCATGATAAAAGGTACCATATCATAATCTTTTGCAAACTTGAATTATAATCTAAGTCAGAAAATGTTCTATTCAATTAAAATAAGACTCTGTGTAAAGCTGCAGGCACTGCGTTATTCTGACCTCATGCATTAAAAGCAGTCAAACTGTTAGCTTGACAAAAATACCAAGAGTTGAAAGTCCGCACAGGATGTGGCGAACACCTCTTCTTCGCCGACAATCCTCTGTTCTCGTCTTTGCACTACAAACTGCTAGTGGCTGCAGTCAAGAGACACCAAACTCTACCTTGAACCTGTGTCTGGTACACCACAAAGAAGTTGTCATTTCCACAGCTCTCAAACTCCTCTCCGGGGCACCGGTAGAGACACATGTCCTCGTCCTCCAGCTCATGAAGGGAGAAGAGAGGAGTCGGGAAGCCGCAGTAACATCGCTCTCCAGCCAGAGCTGCCAGCGATTTCTCCTGAGGTACAACAAACAGCATTATGACAGCGAGGACAGGCACACAAGCACACACACGCACACACACACACACACACACACCCACTCACCCTCTCTGTGCACATGTCCACACACTTGTCCACAGACATGTTTTGGATGACAGCGCTGAAGGGAAGAGCTGCTGTGACATTGTCTGGCCGGTGAAAACAGCCCTTGAAAATGGCACTGCCATCTAAAGGAGACAAAAAACAAACCGGGGTGTTACTCACCACCACAGGACAAAACACACAGCGGCGAGTCCAGCTTTCTGGTTACTGAGCACAGCCTCCCTAAAATCGCTCCCAGCCATTGACCCTTGATGATGAGATCCCACCGGGACTCTCCGCCAATCCACTGAGGCCCTGGCCTGGCAGGAGACAAAAACACTAACAGTGTGCACAACCCTGCTGTGTGATGGTGACCTTTAACCACAGACCCTCCCTGGGAGCTGATGGATGCACCGTATACCATCGAAACAGCAAAGAGTCTTTCACGTCCTTTTGAGATCATGTTTTGCTCTTTGGTAAGACGACGGCGTGCCACTTAAGAGTTTCAGGCTCGAAATAATTCCAGGAATTTTTTTTTTCTGTAATTTCTGTAATGAAAAGCTGAGTTCAAGATGAAAGCTTCGTCTTTATAACTAAAATGTTCTTTTTTAATGATTCATCTTCATTCTTCTTGTCGTAGTTGTGATTGCAGTTCTGATTATGTTTGCTGTTAAAGCAAGAGAGGCAAGTACCACCACATCACTGTGTCTGATAAACTCTTTTCAACTTTTCTTTATTTAATTTTATTTCCTCTTAATTGTTGCTTTCAATTTCAGCGCGTTACATATAAACAATGCATGCTGAAAATGTTCGACAAAATATGAAAGCCATAGCTTGCATGTGGCTAAAAACCCAAATAGCCACAAGAGGACATTTATTTTGTTTCCTCATTTGTGCCTGCGACAAGCCTCACATGATGCAGATGCAGGCGAGAGGTGAATGAAAAGCTTGCGCAGCACTTCGGTGGAAGGCAAACACGGGAGCCGAAAAGCAGAAATGAAAATGATCAAGAAGACAACAACATGAGATGGGTTAGATTTAAGATAAACTGTTTTGATTTGATAAATGTGAAACCAAATGGTTATTTGACAGATGAGGAAAAAGGAAAAGTAAAGAGAAAAGAGGATGTGCAACATCAACCTCAGCTTGAGGGAGAGGACATTTTTAGACTTCAAAGAAAAAATCTTAGCCAATTAAGTATCAAACAAATCCCCGTTTTAGGCGGCTCGATTCAAATGACGTTTTACGACCTAATTTAAACTTCGACAGCAGGTTAAGGTAAAGCATTTTTTTGTCTCCAAACAGTAATTTTCCTGCCACATTGCAGCATTTCAGCGGCAGGCAGCAAGCGTTTAGCATGCAGAGCACGGCCGGCTTCATAGCTAGAGCAGTTCTCCCGGGAAAGAGGGAAACAACAGTGGCCAGCTACCAACTGTGGCAATAATCCAAAACTAAAACAATTATTTCAACCTCCAAAGTAGATGTGGATGCCATACGCATCCGTATGGATCTTCTGCGTTTATGAAAGATAATTCAGGTTTGTTTATGCATTTCCAAAAAAAAGGAGAATAAAAATAACACAATATTTTAAGCCCAGAAAATCTAAAGACCCCAACTTAGAAAAAGAAAAATGGGCAGACATTTGAGATGTCAATACCAAAACAGTAATTTAATCACATATGTTGATGACGATGATATAGGGTCTCTAGTGGCACCACCTGGAAATTTTCAGCTGTAATCACAGAAAATCAGTTCTTGACAAAAAAAAAGCATAATCTTCGCTTAAATGTGTTGAAAGGAAGTGGTTCTCCTTCCCTTCCTCAGGACATAATCTGCACCTTTACTACACAAACCCAAAGAAGTAAACAGGTGGAGGGAATGCATTTTTCCTTAGTGACAAAAAAAACTGTCTCGCCGCTGGAAACTCTTTTTGCCCCAGGATTAAAAAACAACTACAATCTTTGATTTAGGGGAAGAAACAACAGTGCTGAGAGATGCCTAGACAATATAGTTTATGTCATAACTCTAATGGAAACCTCAAGCAGAGAGTTTCCAGCCAAACCGTGCCTCAGGTGTTGTGAATGAGAATAAAGCTTATCAAGTAAGAAAATGCTTTTCTCCACAGCGGTTTTCACTTACGATGCGCCCTCTCCTAACACAAAATGTCTGGTAACGTCCAACAATCATACTAAATGTTCTCTCCAAATCGTCTTTCTCAACGCCAGTGAGCACCGGGCGTCCCTGGCTGCTATGTGAGGGGGAAGGTCGGCCTGCAGGCTGCAGCTCTGGAGGAGGAGCTTCGTCGAAAAGGCAGCGCTTGGTCACACCGCTCGTTTTCTGCTGCCGTGGAAGATTAAACGATTTCTCTCAGACGTGCATGAAAAAAAAAAAATCAAAGCAACACTCTAGATATGTTTGTGATGCTGGCTCAAAGAAGTAAATTTGACACAATACTGCCCCTTCAGAGGAAATCTCCCTGCAGCAGATCATTGTGTTCATCATCAAAACCTATAACAGAATGTAAACAGTCCCTGAGGCAAAAGACAAACACAGTGAGGCAAGGGGGCGGGTGGAGGACTTAACTCGCTCCGTGTTTTTTATTTTCTTTGCGTTGCACAGCCATGAACACATCTGTACATTGGCTTTGGAAAATGTATCTCCTTATTTTTCTTATCCCCGGTACGCAGGTGGCAGAGTTTCAATATTTAAAGTAGAAACTTTATGGGTTACACATAAATGCGGAGAAGTGTCTCACATGAAGTTGAGTTTGAGAAAACAATGTTGCAGCAAAAGAAAATCCTACGCAGGAGATCAAGACCCGTCCTCACTCCATGAGCTCAAACTGAAGTTTGAGATTTTGTCACCGCTAACTTTATAATCTCCGTTCTTTTCGGCTTTTGACTGCGTTCTCTGCTGCTTTATGTTTATTTTGTTTCATCACATTTTTTTTAACCCTCACCCTTTTTATGACAATTTCAAGCATCCATCTATACCCACATATCCTGGCAGGGCCATGGCGGCTGGAGCCCATCTCCAGCTGTTACTGCCTGAGAGGCAATTTTAGATATAAAGAAGGAAAAATAACCATCGTGACCTACAACACAGGCCATCACTTGGCTTTCCTGTGTGAGGCAGAGACTCACAGCGGCGCGCCGACTCCTGGCTCAGCTCCAGCCTGTAGATGGACAGTCTGTTGGCTCCTCCACACGTGTTGCTCCTCTCTCCCTTACACTCCATGTTGCATTCGCTCTCTGAAGCGTTGGGCGCCTGGATCTTGTGCCCGCAGAAGCACTCTGCTCCAAACTCCAGACCCGCATACATGTACCCTCTGGAAGGAAGGAAATCATAGAGGTTCAAGTGTTTGCACCGAGCCTTCGTTGTGTTTCTTAATCCTTCCTGGGCCGATATATTTTATCCCTCTGAACCACAGAGTGAGCTGTAATCGATAAAAACAAACACACGGTGCACCGGGGAAGCTGAGGCAAAAAAATGGAAATGCATTATAGTAAGAGATCTCCTTCTGCTGGCGGAAAAATGAGCTGTGCTGCATCCTCTGCAGGCCTCTAGGACAAAGCCAATTATAGGTGTGTGGCTTACACAGAAACCGAATCACACAAGGTCACCTGTCTCCTTCCTTTATGAAGGATTTGACTCCCAAAAGACCTCTTAGATGCAATTAGACGTTTAACATAGCTCAGACACGGGATGAATCCCCTGAGCTGTCAGTCATACTCAAACCTCTGTGTGCTGCTGTGTGCCGCACCTCATTTGTTTGTCTGTTTTTATTAACCTGCTGGCCTGGGAGACAGACAGGCGGCAAGAGACGCAAACTGAGAGAGAGGGGAGCCGAAAACAAGCATCTTTCTTCGCTCCTGCTCTCGGCTCTGCAAGGCAGTGATGGGTGTAATTTAATGCATTTGATAGAGCCGTCCCCGGGATTCCACAGGGGAGGAGAAAAAGAGGTGAGAGGAAGATGGTGACGGGAAGAAACGAGTGGCGAGATAGAAAAGCAAGCACAGATTGTTTTTCTAAAACAAAAAGGAGAAGAGAAATCTTTGAGAACTGGGCCGATCGGGCTTTCCTGGCCGATGCAGATTTTTTGGTTTGGTTTTGAGGTCTCAGAAATGAAAAGACAAAAAAAGCGGCAGAAACCGGAAATTAATGAATTACAAGATTGTCCTCATTTATTCATCAAGTGTCTTTTATCAATCCATAAAATGGCATCAAACTGCATGCTGCTGATTATTAAATTAATTTAAATGCTTTTAAGAAATAAAAGTACATTTCTCTTTCTTTATAAAAGTAGCTAAATTAAGTTAACACATCAGATAGTCGATTCATTTAGGTAATTCCAATTCAAAAGGTAAAACTTTATTTTTTTGTACATATATTAAACAGTTTTACATTTCAACGCTTGCAGCCATAAAATCCTATAATTTAGTTTAGCTGAACATTTACTGCAAATCTGAAACCTTCTCATTCTTCAGCCACACTTTTGGATTTTAATAAACGTTTTCATGACATATGTTTGATTTTCAACGGACTTCGGTGGGAAATTTTCTGTGGGATGTTTAATAGAAAACCATCCGGCAAAACAGCCTCACTTTCAGATTTATGTAAAATTTCAGATAATTTCAGTAACTTTCTTAAAGGTTGCTTTATTTGTAAAAAAAACATTTATGTGGGTTTACATCACAGTGAAACTTTATATGGGAAAAATGCATTTAATGTCTTCAGTATATATTAGCATTGCACTATCAAGACTTTTTAGATCTATAATGTCAGATCCTCATTCGCCAATATCACTATCAATGATGTCATTATCTCAACATCAGACCTTTTGTTATCTTACCACCTCTGATGCAGTATAATTAATAAAGTACTCTACTTAATGTCTCTTATCTTGTTGTAATTTCAGCATTGGAAAAAGATAAAAACCAGTAAAAGATGAGGGTTGTGTTTGCCTGAGTCGTACCTTTCAGCACAGTTGTCCTGGCAACGAAATACAGTCATTTTTTTGTAGTCAAAAAAAGACACTCCTCTCAGGGCTCTTTTCTGAGTGTCATCAACGTAGCAGCCAATGTACTTTGCTGGAAAAGAATCAAATATAAATAAATGCCAGTAAGAAAATGACAGAAACGTACAGTCAGATTTAGCATTCATACATCATTCTGGAGCACATCCACTTTAGATACGGGGAAAAGACATGAAAATGTTTTACAAAAGCATCAGAAGTAAGAAATATCCAACCAACAGTGTGTTTTCTTTCCAAGGTTTCACAGCGCAAAGACACACAAACTGGGGCAGTCATTTCATTTATTTATGACACACGTCTCCTTCTAGTGGTCTGTAGCCGCAGCGGCAGTCATCTGGCTGCATTCCTCAGACGTGTGAATGGGGGCTGGGCTCTGCAGAGCGAAACGCTGACCCTTATGCAGCTTCTTGCCTTTAATAAAAAACAATCTTCTCCAATTTAACCGGTCAGCACAAGCTGCACCAAGGAAGCGGAGACCATCTGCGCCGTACCTCCCTGAGCCTGATAATGTCCAGATGAGGGGGAAAGCCCTGCATTAGTTTAATTGTTATGGCATTTAAGCAGCCTGTGGTGAGCTGCTGCAGGCTGTAATCCTCCTACGCTACTATTGTTGAGCCGAAAAATAATCTGTGACGAAGTGCTGATTAAATGCTTTGCATGTTTGGACTCAGAACAACACGAGCACAAAGGGATGATACTTCAGACGCACCTGATTGCGCCCAGCTGAGTCATGTTTGTGTGTTAAGCATAACGATTCTCTAGGATTCGCCTCCAACTTTCACATGGGACATATGCAGCATTCTGCTCTTTTTGCAGCACGCAGCACAAAAATCTGCTGAAGCCTGCATGGTGAATCACATTATTTCCTAAAGTCTGTAGCTCACAGCCTGAGAGAGGGACGGGGTTTCGGAGTACAGGGAGGAACGCAACGTCTGGTGTAACGTACGAGTGTTTTCAGGCTGCAAAGTGTGATTAGAGCTGCTGGATGCAAGAGGGACAACAAATGCTTTGAAGCTATTAATTACTCTATCATCACATTCAGCTGCTGTCCCAAACGGTTAGCATTAGAGAAACAAGGAGGCGAGGGAGGGGCGAGCGAGACTGAGAGCTTCATTTCATCAGATAACCCTAAGCTTCCGCGTGCACCATAAACTTGTTGGTTTTCTCGTCCTTGAGCTGGGAGAGATATCGCTCGGATCTGTTGCAGCTAGAAAAATATTCTTCTTTGATATTCTGCTCTGCGTGACACAGTGGGGCAGGTTACTGTGACTCAGAGGGTTTCTAGATGAATACAGTATTTGCTTTCTTTTCTGGCTTGACCTCCCTCGCACTCCCAGATGTTCGAGGCTTTCCCAGGAGTTCAAAATCGGCAGCCTGACTTCACAGGTTCTCTCTTCCAACGCTAAAGCAGAAGGAAAACACTTCCAGTGCTGCGAAAAGGTCGTCTTCCGAAGAGATTTCTTCCGTTTTGGCTTCGTTTTCGTTACGTTGTTTGAGGCAATTAAACTTATTTCAATGTCAGACGAGGAAGACCCGAGTAAATACAAAATTAGTTTTTCCAAGTCAGTTTCATTCAGTAAGGGGCAAAAAGCCATCCAAATCAAATTATAAGCTCGTTGGACACCGGGATTTGTATTTATGTGAAAGAATTTTGACCTAAGTCATGCCACAAAATCTTAGTAAGATTTAAGCCTGGACTTTGACTAGGCCATTTTCTTCTTTTCTTGTTCTGAGTCAATCAGAGTTGGCTCAGAAACCATGTTTTGTTTCATGGCTGCAATTACTTCAAGAGTTTTTTTTTTTTTCTTTTTAGAACAAGAGCAAAAATACAATGTATTGAGGCTAAGTTATTAGCCTCACTTACAGTCAAGAAATATCAATCATGACCAAAAGATACAAGCCAAATGCCTTTCTTCACTAAAGAAACACGACTCAAGAGACACGACAACAAGTTTAGGCAGCTAAAAGTAGAGATGCTGCTTTTTGCATCAAAGTCAGTTGAGGCAGTTCGGGTACTTAATCAGGGTGCATTCTGGGTGTTTTTTCCTGAGCATATCTGCAAAGAGACCCTCGGGCAGACCCAAAACCTTTTGGAAGGATTATATATTTCTTCTGGCCTGGGAATCCTTTGGGATCCTCCAGAGCAGAGCAATGCCTGTGTTTCGTTCAACTACCCCTCAGCTTAGGCAGGTGGTAGACTATGATTGTTTTTTTTCTGCAAGGCTGTGAAAGTTTTCTGCGGGATGTAATGGAACAAATAACTTTCAAAATGTTTCACTCTGGTTAATGGATTTATTTATTTATTTTTTTAATGGCTGCAGGTTCTTTGATAGAGTAGAATTTCTGAATCCTACAGAAAATGGAAGAATTACAAGATTATTCCAGCTGTGCATCGTAGCATATACAAAAGAGTGTGTAGCTTGGTTGGTTGGCTTATAGACTGAATTTGGTGGGAGTGATAGCTGATCATTTGTTGATACTCTGAATTCAAGTACTGCAGAACTGAGAGGTGCATTGCTTTTTATCTCTGTTAGGAATTCAGAGATGCATTAATAGATCAAATATATGTTTTACTTCTACTTGATCTACAGAAGTAGAACTGGATGTTTTGCTCAAATAAATGACAAATATCAGAGAAGTCATCTGCCTGTCTGTCCAGCTGTAAATAAACCAAATGGTTAATTATTTCTTTTTTTAGTTTTTACTGAGAGAATAAACAAAGTCCCCACTTTATTAAGCCCAAAATGTATTTCAAGTCAGCCTGCATCCTTCATTTAAAAATCCGTCTTAAAACTCTATCTTTTCTTTCCAAAAGTGTTGAAATTTTGGTTTGATTCATGATAATGGCAGCTTAAACTAAAGCCATTTCAAATCATTAAGTAATAAAAATTTGCTCTTCTTAAAATCTAAATTTTCCCTTCCTGTGCACTCTCAACATTCACTGATAATGAATTTGCCATGACCTGTGTTGCTGAGGAATTTTTAATTATTTGTGGAGATTTTAATCGTATACCCACTGCTTTGCAAAGCCACAGAACTCTGGCAGATTCTCTGATATCTCATTAAAAGGACTTTAAATAATAGAAATGTCTGGAAACTGCAGCTGCCAAACAATAATTATGCACATAGTTCCTTTGAAATATAAGTGGTAATAAAGCATATGCTTTTCAAATTATTTAGAGAAGGAACAAAAACAGCATAGACTTCAAAAACCCAGACTGGACTTAGTGCACAGCTGTTGTCAATGTGAACCCTTACCCAGATTTTTGTTTTTGAGTAAGAATGCTAAGACGACAAAACTGATGATACCATCTGAAGAGCTATTTTTACTTCAAACATTTTGCCATACAAGCTTAAAGGTGTCAGATCTGAAGAGGCAACCTGTCCTCACAGCAGAAACCTCTGTTGTCACACATCACGTCCCATGTGAACCCGGGGTTTACATGTAAACGGGCTGCACAGCAGCCTGCAATAATCCCAGATCAAATTGCAATTCTTACATACATGTCCCCGTTTAGATGCTGCCGTAGTCTCGTTTGGCCGAATATGTGCCAAAGCAAAGCTCCAGCTATGGACAGAAACTGGGATCCTTGCAGGATTTACACAGGGAAAAAAAAAGAAATAAGACAGAGGACTTAACTGTTATCTCACCTCACTCTTCGCAGGTCTTTCAGAAGACCAAATACGGCTTTCAGTTCCAAGCTGCACGGATGCTGCAAAGATTTTTGAGCATCGGTTTTGCAATAGGATGAAGTGGGACACGATCTGCATGTGCGCTTGCCAATTCACCCATTATTATGAGTAGGTTTTGCTCCACATCCCTATAACTCTCCCACCGGGTATTGTTCTTGTTTCCCTTGCACACTAAAGTCTAACTTTGGAACACTGCAGATGTTTTGCACCTGTTTTAAACTCCGTACTCTCCGTATAAGGGAATTCGTTGCACTCTGGGATTATATAACTGAAAGAGTAATGAGACATTGTAACAGGCGGAGTTTTGTCCTCACCTCTTCCATCGTCTACGTCTTTGGCATTGCGTCCTTTAAGAGCTCGATTCCAGCTGCTGGTGTAGTCTCCCCCTCTTCCCGCCGTCTTGTAGCCCCCCTGTCCGCTCTTCCTCATCCAACGAGGTCCAAACCTCCGACCGGTTCTGCGCGTCTCCTTGAACACCCTGCTCATGATGCCAAGCCCCCGAGTGTCCGATGACGAAGCCCGGCCGCCCGCCTCCGAAGCCACGACAGAGTCGCGGCCCCCTCGGGCACGGGGACCGCTGTCCCCGACGAAGCCGGAGTGCAGGAAGACGAGGCTCCCTGCAGTCAGGTACAGCAGGATGAGGGAGAAGAAGCGGACAGGTTTCCTGCAGAAGTATCGCTGTATCCTCAGGAGGGGCTTGGCCATGCTGGCTCCCTCTGCCTCTCAGATACACTCTCACAGTGAAGAAAACTCATAAAGCAGAGGAATCAATACCAGCCCTCACTCCGCTCCCACCGTACAGACCCACTGGGCATTAAGGGGAGGAAAAAAAGTCTGTAAAAGTGTCTTAATCTCATAGGAAGGTCATCCAAGCAATCACATGACTCCTCGCTCATGTACGAGCCTCCAGCCTCATGAGGGAGATGCTCTGCATGGGTGCACCGCGCCTCTCTCCAGAATGCGTCCACGTGAGAGTCCGAGTCCGTTCCCACCGGCAGCCCGGCCCTCACAGCCGGCTTACAGGGCCATGGCAATGAAAGGTGAGTGGCTCGCACTGAAAAATGATCTCTCAACGCTGCTTTCACTCCAGCTATCAGCCTCACAGAGATGCCACACCAGCACTGCAGCGGCACTTTCTCCCACGCTGCGTGGAGGGAAGAGGGCTTTATTTACCAGCCGAGCCGAGATCCTTCGGCTTTGTGAGGCCGGCTATTTACCAAGACTCTTCGGACAGAAGAGGGTATGACTCACAGTCTGCAGTAAAGATGGACATACACACCTGGAGAAATGAGAATAGAGAGACATAAGATGAGAGTTTTGAAGGAAAACACAAACAAACATTAAAACTCAGCAGTTTTACTTTAATAAAATGTTTCTTGAAAACAAAGATGGACTTATCAGGATTTTTATGACCAGCTTTAAAATCTGACCTGATTGAGTGGGATTATGTTTTATTATTCTATAACATGAAAAAAAAAAGAAGAATGTGCAACAGGTTGTTGGATAAAGGTTTTGAATCCATCAAAAAGTTAGTAAGTGAAAGAGTATTTTCTAATTGTGCATTAAAGCATGCGTCACTCATTAAAGTGCATCAAAGTATTTAGAAAAGAGTTGAAATTCTTAGTTCTGATACAGAAACATGCTGTGTATGGAAACATGGCGCATGATTACTCATAAAAAAATAATTTATTATGCCACAGCTATAAATAAATAAATGAATGAAAATAGTGCTTCCTTGTAGTTACCGGAGAATGTTTTCTTACTTTTCATTTACACCCAGTAGCATGAAGAAAGTAATTAGAAAGCATGTGTGAATAGCATGCAATTAACATTCTAGACATTTCCCTGTTTGAGGTTCAGAGTAATGCTCCATCCTTTAGTAAACAAGGCGAAGCTCCAAGAAACAACAAACAGAATCCTGTGCAGCATTTTTACTAACATGAAATCTGAGGACTGGGGGGAAAAAAAATAAATAAAAATTGTTAAAAACATAAATCAGTAAGATTGGAAATGAAGGCACGAGAGCCAACAAAGAATATGAAGGTTAAGAATCTGGGTGGCTATGAAAGCTTACAAATTACTATAATATGGATGGTTGTTTGCTTTTCATATCTCTGTTCAGATTTACTGATAACAGCCGCGTCTCTTGTCCTTTTCCCTCTTTTGTTGTTGACTTTGAAAATCCTCCCTCAAAGGAGTCTCTGTTCTGGGACGGGCTGCGAAGGCTACAAGTGGAACGCAACACTTCACAAGGTCACAGAGTTTTCCAGAACACTGGAGAGGACGCGTCGCAGCCTCAAGGCTTTCTGTCCGCCCTGGGACAAACCTGCACAGTTTTTGTTACCTGAAACCTCAGTGGCACTGCAAACTTCTCCCCCTCCTCTTGGTTTATTGTTACTCTGACTGTCCAGACTTCAAGGACTTCAGTGTCCTGCAGCATCAGCACAAGACAACCCTCATTCTGTCTGAAGTGTCAAAAATTTCTCTTTCTATGACTGTCTGTTCACTTCAGGATCACATCTTTTTCAAAAATCCTGACGGAAACACTAAAGGTTTTGACATAAGAGTTGGGGAGAAAAAAACTTCAAAAAGGGACCATAGGGATCAATACAAGCTGCATAAACAGAAAAAAAAAGTTAACTGTATTTGGACGAAATTGGATGTTTTGTCTAATTATTTAATTTCTATAAAACTTTAAAAATTCCTTCACAAATAAACCTTTAATATGAGCACATATTTTTAGTTGGGGAAAATACCATGTTGGCACTGCTAACAGTTCCAGCTATAGAAATGTAACGAGCATATTTTAAAGGATGACAATGTATTTCGAAAGTTCGAAAGTGATCAGAGTGTCCGACTTGCATTTCTGTTTTCCTGCAATATAAATATGACACGATCTGGAGGCCAGTTTCTTTTCGTCACTCTTTAAAAAGGGAAAGACGAGAAAACATTCAAGTCAGACAGATGTGTGGTCAGAAAGTGACGACAAGAAAATAAACGTTTTCTACACTGGGGAAGAATAAAATGGTTCAGTGAGCTGGAGTTAAGAAAGCAAGGCTGGACAAGGGCGCGGGTAGAAATGGCCATATTAAAATTCATTCATGAAGAAATATTTTATTGTGAAAACATTAAAATATGAATTTATTTTAAGGCTATTTCCAGATCTTTACCTTGGATGCAATCAAACATGCTGGCGGGTGCTATAAATGAGAAAATTCACGTCAGTATCTGACATAGGAAGCATAAATGGTGAAGCTAAAGATGATCAAGATGATGTAATGGAACGTTCAAAGTTGTGACGCATGTTTTAATCTATACAACATAAAAATGGAAGGATTTCCCAAATATCTTCTTTCCATGATGGCTGGAAGTGGTGTTGAGTTTCTGATACCCATCAGAAAGCTTGGTCACACATTAATTTGCACACTTCGAATATTTCATCACTTCCAAAGTCCAGCAGCCACAAAACAAGTAGAAATGTTGCTCCCATCTTATACTGTAGCCATTCTGATCATCCAGTTTTATTTAAGTATTTAGTTGCTGTTCGTAAAAAAGAAAACATACTTCGTATCGTACAGTCGCAGACAATCATGTTTTTGATTCAGAATGGATTCTGTTTGCAAAGGACATGTTTAGCTATAAATGTTGAAACAAATAAATTAAGGCTCTTTTTAGGACATGTGTTACACTCAGCTCTCTCTGGGGAAAAGATCTATATTAAGAATATGTGCAGCGTCCGAATCCTCCAGGAAGAGTCTGGTTTTGGGGGGAATACGTGTAAGTGACTGGTATGTCTGCCGCAGGTAAAGAGCTGTGACGTGATGCTCTGAAAACACAACAGATGGCTTTATGAGCGTGAACAGATGGAGAAAATGTGCAGGTGATACCCAACAACTGTGCCACTCATGAATCCATCAGGGCCCCCTGCAGGTTAATTACTGGTGTAAATAATTCACATCTCTACTTAGTTAGGAAAGTGAAACTGAGCTCAGTTCGGTTAATGACAGACATGAAACCATGCACAGACTGCAAGTCATTAAAAATATAGTGGATGTGTAGAGAGAAACCCAGAGGAGCATTACATGAATTCATCTTTTTTTTCCCCCCAAATTTGTTAAAGGGCAAATTTATTTTAGAGCCCTCAAAATCTCAAAAATCTTGAAGGAATGGGACATGAATAAATCAAAAGTGTGCTTTAAAATTATTTAAAATACACTTTTGGGGCACACCTCTTTAAAACAGGAAGGTACTGCCATCTATGGAGGATGATGCAAAATAAGCTGATAATGCATTATTTTCTTTACAAAAAACAAATCACACTTTCTAATGGGGATATACAGTTCTGGGGGGAAAAAAGAGACCACTTAAAATGATCAGTTTCTCTGATTTTGGTTTTTGTAGGTATATGTTTGAGTAAAATGAACACTGTTCTTTTATTCTATGAACTACTGACAACATGTCTCAGAAATTACACGCAAATATTTAGTATTGCAGAAAATGAGAAATGGTTAAAATAACAAAAAAGATGCAGCGCTTTCAGACCTCACATAATTCAAAGAAAACAAGAACATGTTCATTTAGAAACAACAATACTAATGTTTTAACTCAGGAAGAGTTCCGAAATCAGTATTTGGAGGAATAACCAGGAGGATTTCAATGGGGTTCACTGCAGTGGGATCTTAATTTTTTTCCAGAGTTGTATAAATATCAAAAGTATCTGTAGTAGAAGCAGCACAGTAAGTACTTTGCCAATTGACCTTTGATGCAATAAAAGAGTGATGTCTCCTCAACCAGGAGAAAAATCATTTCAAACATTTTTCTCCTCCAGCTTTATAAAACTACTGAAATCTTGGTTGCAGGTGAAGAAATCAGCCAAAGCTAATGGAGAAAAACAACACAGTTATGCCACAGCAGGGAGTTAGCAGGCAGACCGTTGAAGAGACTACAAGTGTTTGTATTTTTTTATTTTCAATATTTTATTTTTCCTTTGCCAGTAAAAAAAAATTCACCTGCAGTCAATAACTGACTCCATAATTTCTCCTTTCAGATGCTCCTCCAGCATGTCTACTCATGATAATTAATTATAGCAGTGATGATTTTTTTTCCTGTGGCTCTACCAAATGATGGACAGAATGTGCATCTTAACTTCCTTTCCACATGCACAGCATTAAGAGACACTAAGTGAATCGCTAACAAGTAAAGAATAAATAATTATTTGAGAGAAAAATGACTTTCAACTGCTTCCATTCACTCTCTCTGTTTTACTCAAACAGGATTTTACTCCAGTATTTCAGTGACACGTTTGAATGAAAAAAGGAGGTAAAATTTCTGATTTTTTTTCTTCTACAACCACTTTATTCTGAAAGCTAAAGTTCAAAGGTCAAACAGAAAATTAAACGAGACAGAATTAAGACAGAAGTCGTCACAAAGTTTTGTTTCTGCAGGAGTCGAGACGAACTCATTTCATTTGACTCTCCATGAACTCACAGTCATGCTAAATGAACCAGCAAAAAGTCAACAAGAGCAGGTTTACAACAGGAACTGTGAAATTAAATTTTTGAGGGACAGACACGTCGAGCTCTACTTGTCCTGCAGGCAAATGTCTCTGCAGGTCAGATCTATAAATATTCTTTACATCTGCCCCAAGCATCGATTGAAGAGGAGTAATCAGAACAGACATGCAGCTGCCTTGCAATGTTTTCAGAAACAAGTGGAAGCCAGAACAGAGAAACATGTTAAAAGCCATATTTTAAAAAAGTGTCTGCAAGGGGTTTTGTCTGATATCAATTCCATAAATGGCTATTATCACAAACCAACAAGCTCTGAACTGACAAGTTTAGCATTTCAGGAGTTGAATGCACTACTAAACCATATCAAAGATTAATTCCTGCTCCTTTTTTTCTGTAGACATAATCAATTTCTATGCCCTTCTCTCTCGCTTTGCACAAAATATTCCTTTCGCTAAACGATGGGAGAGGCATTCTAACAGCCAAGCCCCCCTCAGCAGCATCACACCAGACGAAGCAAATTAACTGCGATATCCTCTGAAAGCTGAAAATTACTTTTCTTGCCGCATTTTCACAGCTGTTAGAAAAACAACGGAAATCAAGGGTGTGACAAAAACATCGGCAAGGTTGCTTTCTGTCAGCTGTTGGGGAGATACTTTGACCGTCACCAACAATAAGCTTTGAGACGCCGCTGTAAAGGAAACACCATCACCAGAGGCAGGAAGACAAGGTCATTCAGAGCTCCTGTTCCAGGATTACTGGGGGAAGGAAACAGTTTAAGTTTTGTCTCGCATCTTCTTCTGTGTCTCCCTGTTTGCACAAAGAAAAGCTGCACCCTAGAACAGATCTGCATGGTGTGACGCCTCCTGCACGTCAGCAGCAGTAGGGTCAGCAGCATTAGCAGCCGCAGGCCCGACCCTCCCCTCGCCCTGAGGCCAGACTTTCTGCTCTCCTCACATGCTTGGCCAGTGAGCGCATACAAGCCATGTTTGTGAAAATCAAATCAAACTCCAGCCTTCATTTACAGCAATATCTTTTCCCAAATCAGCTGCCTAATGATGATGGAGCCGTATCACAAAGCAAAGAGAAAGCACAGGAAAGCAGCCAACAGGATGCTGAGAGATTCTTCCAGAGAAGCTTTGTTTTCCATATGCTGGGATAAGAATACAATGTAAAAAGAAGATGCTGATGCTTTCTCTTTACATTACACGGAAGGCTGAAGATGATATGTTGAAGTGAGACAGCTTGAACAAGCCGCCGGGTAGATTCCAAAGTTTTGAGGCTGTGCAGAACAGATTTAAGTGGGTGGATCAGTGCAGAGGGCAACTCTCAGAAGTGCATGACCCTGAAAGGCTGGAGTGGTTGCTTCCAGTAAAACACGGTCACTCTGCCAAACATTCCTCTGTCTTTGGTGTTTGGCAGAAGCTTCCAAGGTGTGTGCTGCAGTTTTGCCTCCTATTTAACTACTTAACCTTAAGTATTTGTGCAAAACCGGCAAGATAATCACTGCTTCAGCTGCAGACAGAATCCGTGTCTCTCCTGACACCTCTTCCACTTTCTTTGTTACAAAGTTACTAAGTATAGTGTACCACTAAGTGCATTGGTCTTATCACATGGCGTTGATTAGTTTGTTTTCTGCTGCTGAAACAGATGAAAGACTGACTTTTTGTTTGTCATCTTGGTCAAGTATGTGGCCTTTTTACTTTTAACATGTTACAAGAACAATTTAGGGCAAAGCTGTGAAGTGAAGCTGGATACATAACTTTCCACATTTAAAAATGAAATCTGAAAAGTGTGGTGCACTGCTCCCTTTACTCTGTTTC
>NW_015112695.1:290785-305828 GCF_001443285.1 Poecilia latipinna | reverse complement strand
GTTTCCCCTAAAGTTGTGCAACCAAAATCCCTCACAAGTTACAAAATATTATATAAGCATAGAGAACATTAGTGAACAAAGACCAAGGAACACGGGAGACATGTCAGGGATAAAGCTACGGAGACCTCTCAACATCGCGCACAGTTCATTCCATCATCCAAAAGTCAAAGGAGTATGGCACAATTACAAAGAAAACAAAATGAAGCCATCGATCTAAACTAGCTAGATAAGCAGACATTAATAAGAGAGGAGGTTTGTTTTAACTCTGTAGCAGCTGCAGGGATCCACAACTCGGATAGATAAGAGAAAGTCTCATGTCCAGTTTGCCAAAAAGTCACCCGGAGGATCCATGAAACATGGCAGAAGGTGCTCTGGTCTGGTGGGAACAAAATAACATGTTTGGACACGTTTAAAACTTGTGAGCAGATGCAGAACTCTCAATATTTGGTTCATCTTAGCCTGCTGGGCAAAAGTCTGTGAACATCTGAAGATGACAGAGACACAACTGAGCTGCAGCTGCAGAGAACGGTGGTTTCACAAGGAGCTGACACAGGGAGGCTGAATCCATTGTCCACATTTTTCAAATTTATATAAAATCCTGAAAATAATGAATGATATTCTTTCCACTTCACAAAAACGTACAACTTTGTACGTCAAGCACATCAAACTCCCATAAGACGCACTAAAATTTGCATTTTATTAACTAAATGTGGAAAAGTACAAGGGTGTGAATACTTTTGCACGGCACGTTGCTTGTTTCACATATGGATCCTATTGAAAACTTCGTCCTGACATTACTACAGAGGAAGTGCACAGTAATTCAACTTGAGATGTCGTGCACCATGTCTCCATGTTCATTAACCTCTCATTAGTGACTTGCTGAAAGGTTAATGTTAGACATTAACCCCAAAGTCTTCATGAATTCTTGTTTTTGTTCGACCCAATGTCAGATGAGTTCACAAAGTTTTTTAGGTCAATCAGAACCAGATATGTATTCATCCATATGACAGATTTTAAATCATCTGTGGTGGACTTAAAATCTAAATGAGCAGAAATGCATTTTATTCCAATGTGCGATTATTGCTTTTTCTACAGCAGTGGAAAGGAGCTTCAGTAGCAAAAGATTAACCAAAGAAGCGACATCATGGAATAGACATTAAAGAAACAAGAAATATACATCTTGTCAAGCTTAAATTATCTCCACTGGTTCGCAACCACATGACCCGAAGGTTCATGTAATTACAATCAGCAACAAATTGAAGAGAGAAACATTATAGAATGATCCGCTGGATGAGCAAAGAAAAAACAGACTAAAATATTCTTACAACCAAATCACACATGAGCAGGCACATTAAAACTGATTCAGTGGGATTGTTTTCCACAGGTGCTGCAGGTAAAACATCTGGAGTAATAAAAAAGGAAACCTTTATTTTTACCTAAGCTTTAATTTTATCCAAATTTATTGTAAATATAGCCATATCCCAACAACAGAAACAAATCAATTTAAAAGAATGCTAATTTATTTCTTTTGGTTTATGTTGTATAATTTAGGACACCTTCACACTGGAGTAACTCTCCATGATCTTCAACGAAGTTAAAATGCAGTTATATTGCTGCAAACCTGGGAACTCTAACGTGAAGTTAATGTAAAATGACCACAAAGCTTCTCTTTGACAGCATAATTAATATACTTTGACTTTTACCTGCCAAGTGCAACCTATGTGCAATCTGGAGATGTGTGTGTTGCATCTCCGCTGACAGCCCTATTCCACTGTAAGCCTATTGTGTACCTGACTGTAGATGCAAGAGGCCTTGTCATAGCATTGCATTTATTGCTTTATGTTTTGTGATTCGGGGTTTTTCAGCTGCACAGCGAGATCACCTTCATTACAGCCAAAGCAGTGCAGAGAACATAGCAGCTTCTCTCCCAAGAGCGTTTCACTGAATTAGTCAGAGCGCTGCCTATACGGTGCACAGCCTAAACAGGTTGTAGCCTTGACATGAGGAGAGGGCAGCTCTTCCTTCAAAATCAGATGATCAATGTGCAGCGGTGCATTGCATGCAGCACAATGTAAAGGAGCCAGCACCATGTCAGGACAGAAATGTTTAAAACAGTTAGAGAGGATACTGTGCTCTTAAATCACTGCAGAAAACACACCATGGTGTGGTGTTACTGTCTGGTGTTAAGGGAGCTTCAGTAACAGCAGGGAAACTTGACAGAGTAATTAAGAAGTAAGAGGTGTGACTCTGCAGAACAAGCAGTAATTTACTAGTTGAGGGGTTGGTGGTTTGATCCCTGATTTCCCCAGTTCCCATGCTGGAGTATCTTCGTACAAACCAATAAACCCCACGCAGGCTGCAGTCTGTTCAAAGTGCATGTATGAGAGAGATAAAGCACCAAATAAATCAGGCTCAGAAATGTGTATACTTTGGAAAAGCTTGAAGCTTGCAGCAGAACACTAGAAAAGTGCTACATAAATGCAGCCCTTTCACAATTTAAGTGGGGCTTTTGCACAAAACGTTCAAGCCCTCGGTTTCTGCACGGCCGCTGTAGTAAACCAACTTTTTATCAGAAAAGGTTTTAGATCTCATGTGAAAAGAGGTTTCCACGGATTATGCCCGTCTGTTAAATCGTTATGCATCTGCATTTGTTTGTTGGGATTGTTTTTTCCTCCATTGCATAGTGCAAAACAGGCCTTTTCTGAAGAGAGTGATGTGCACCATCTGCTGAAAATCCTCTGCCCATTATCTTTCCATGGGGCATTAGGAAGTTTGTGCGACTTAATGGCAGAGAGTTTTTGGTCTCGGCATAGCAGGAACAAAGCTTATTGTAATCCTCATAATTCTGAATTCTCCATTATACTCATGATGACCTTTTCTTTCAATGAGAGGCGACAAATTAAAGTGTCTAAAAATAATATAATCCTCATCATTGACAATAGCACAGTTGTGTAAATGTGACGGTGTTGTAAAACGAGCGATCATAAACTTCCCCGACATGTTCCGAAGAAAACAGTCAATCAACGGGGACCAGCTAAATTTGGACAGATCATATCTGTAACTGAGAAAAAAGATCTGACAATTTCTGAGAAGAAAAAGGCTGAAGCTTTGATAGCCAGGGATGTGATGCCCAGAGAAATGGACATCCAGACGCTAATGATGTGCCAAAAAGCTCCGAACCAAGTGAAACAACCCGGATTCCTACAGTGTCAGTTTCTGATGTCTGTGAGTGGCTGCCACACCCACGACCCCAGCGGGCCGCGTGGATGGATATTTCAAGAACAATCGCTTGAATCGGTCTTCTCTAATGGCTTCATAAAAGAAGTAATTATTCTGCAGCAGTGAGGCGCTGTCAGCGGGAGATCAAATGATGTCTTTTTCTATCCGAGCTTAACAAAGCTCCTCATTCAGAGCCTTTCAGCGTGTCTGTTTTCCCCTCTTCAAAGAGGAAAAGAGATTCTCTTCTCACACCTCGACCAAGCAAAGATGATCTCTCTGCTTTAATTAAAAGTGAAATCTCACAGCTCCGTTCTGTGGTGAATCTCTGTCCTTTCTGCTTGAATAGACCTGCAAGAGGATTGCAGATGCTTTCAGCGAATGTTTAATTTGTGGGAAAGAAAAAGCAACCAGAGTTGGGGGGAGAGACAATCGAGGCTGTCTGGAAATTTTCACAATTTTCAAATAGTTAATGTAAAATCACCACGACACTGTTGACTTCTGACATCTTAAAAAGTATGATTTAAAAATTAAGGGTTAGAGCAAAACTTTTTCCACGCTGCAAAGCAAACATATGTATTTCTTTTAGAAAATTCTCTCAGTAGCTCTGGGTGGACTGTTAATAAACTCCAAATGCAAAAAAATAAATATGTATAAATATTCACGTAACTCCACTAATTATTAAATATTTATATAACTGTTTTATTGGTTATTCAATCATTAACATCAACACAAGGCCAAATGACAGAACCTCCTTTCGTTTCCAATCATGTTTCAAGAGGTAATGCAATTAAAGTGTTACGTTCTCCACTAATCTAGACACACCTGTTAAGATTAGTGACCAGGAAGTATTAAAAGTTTACGTAAGGTGTAATAAAACTGCTTGAGGATTTTAGATTGTGATGCATGATAGTGATTTATCCTGGTGAATGAATAAATGAAAAGAGGGAATTCACGTGTCAGTACAGCCCGTCCAACGAACAAAACAAGCGCACAGGACATGGGTGGACGGGTGCGTGAGGCTGCAGCCCTGGAGGACGCCACGCTTTGGTTAGATGAGAACAACATTAGGATAGATGAGGGGGAAAAAAATCATCTCACACTGTGTCCTATTGGACACAGAAGGGCGGGGAGGGGGAGAGGAGTTGCAAAACACCTCTGCACATGAAAGCAACTATAGACAGCATAAGGATGGGAGGCCAGCGAAGGCGGTGCATCTGCTTTCACTGAGGCCAGGAGGAATTGCTGAGCACCAATACGGAACAGCTCATTCTTACCTTAGATGATAAGAATTAATCTTGACGATAAATAAGCCAAAACTTTGACGTTGGTAGCAGTTTCTGGATCAGATTGTGTGTAGATGGAGGCATCACCTGGAAAAGTCTGTTCTTCTAGTTGGAACACAGCTGTCAAGATATATGAAGCCCAGGCAAAGGGTTTCCAAACTGTTTTTCTTATTGCTTTTTTCTTTATAAAACGGCGACATGGACGGACGTGGAGTCGTTCCACACATCCCTCCTCCACCTGCTGCTGCACACTTTGGTCTCTCATAAACTTGCTCACAAGAAAGATAAGCATGTGCTGAAACTGAAGAGCCACAACTGTCTTATAAAAGCAACACTGTTTTTAAAGTATAGAAGACAAGCTAAGAGTAGGATGTCTGATAGCTGCAGGTCCAACCTGCGGGTTCCACTCGATTCATTAAGCAGCTAATATCAGGCCATTATACTCCCAGTGTTATTCTGCTTATTCTGCATAATAAGCTCTTTAAATTAAACACTACAGCTGAATTTTAATATATAATTAATCGGTAGTCTTGTTTAAGTCCTTCATCCCTGCGTGCATCTGTCAACTAAAACAAAAATTGCAATTAGACACAGGCCAATTAGCCCCACAAAAATGAACCAAAGTTTCCAACAACTGCAGTTTCAGCGACTAAAATGTTCAGCTATGTTTCAGGTTATCAAGCAAAACCGACGTGGTGATTGTGATTGTTTAACTTGTGTACCATCATACCTCAGTACCTAATAAGACATGTTTTGTGCCTATATCACACCAAACATGCCAGACGTTGCATTGACTCCCATTCAACCCATGGCGTCTACTTTCTACCAAAAGAAGAAATGTCAGTCAGTGTTTGTATTTACAAGTCTTTGAGTGGAAGGCCTCCTTGCCATCCTCCCAATCTGTTGCTGAAGATCAGACTAAAATCAGAACTCTGGATGGCTTAGGGTTGCTTCTAGTGCGAGGAAACATGACGGTCAAATGAAAACATAAATTTATAGCTAAATTTCCCAGGGGTGTGAACTAGTTAAATATCTACAGTTTTGATCCAGGAAAACTCTGGAAAATAATTAGGACCACATGAATCGCAGATGGATTTCCAATTTTGTAATGATTTGTTCAGTCACATCGGACCCAGAAAGGACAAGGGGTTCCCAACCAGGTTCAATTTGATCAACCAATGTTGGCCCCATACAAGGAGCCAGCTTTAGGGTCCAGGCCCATTTAGCACCAGTCCAGCCTGAAAAGAGTCCAGTTTGGACCCACATGAACATGTTTACTGGGTGAAGCATTTTCTGTCCCAGTAAGCCAAACCTAAAACAAATAAAAGCCTTCTCACAAAGTTATGTAACCAGAAATCTAACATTCCACAATGTCTCCTTAGGTGATTATTTTGCTAGTTATTAGCAAAAACTAGGACATGTTTATGACAGTAAACAAGTAGTATAATAAAACATGTTTTAAATAAGAATGATAAGACTATCCAACAATGATTTCTGATTATTGAAAAAATGACCACTTTGAAGATAAATTAATAAATTGGGAGATCAAAACCAAACAATTCTTTGTCCACGACAAAGAACGATGATACTGAAAATGAAAACAGAGGTACCAAAGCACCTGTTTCACATGTTGTCGTGTTGGTGGCACCTCTTGTCACATAAGGACAACGACCGTATCCTTGTGAATCGTCGAGGTCCATCTGATTCATTGGGCAGAGAAAGAACAGAAAGCCCGTCAAGTGCTTTGGAGTTTGGTGAGCAGACATCACAGACCCTTTCACTGTTCGGGATGGATTCAAGCTCCAGTGTCAACAAGCCGCCACTTTGCTAAAGTGTCCTTCAGCAAGAATCCTCCAGCTCTGTTGTTCACAAGTCCTCCACTCAAACCTCCCTCAGCAAGAGAAAAATGACAGGGATGATTAGAGTTTATTCTCTAAGAAATACAAGCCACTGTACACAAGATGTGCTAAAAAAAACCAAAAAGGCAATAATATTCATGCATTCCTCCTAAGGCATACAAAGCATCATTTGAAGTGACAAATATTTATATAATTTCCAAGACTATGCAGTGTGGTCTCTATGAGATGAATCCTGGAAATTACAGGGTGAGGGCTCCGAGTACTTGGTATTTTTATGTGTAAGTGACGATGTTCTTAATTTTTTGCGGGTAAATTCAGGTCGTACAACTACAGGAACACTTGCCACAACCTATAAGTATCCTTGAACTTTTTCCCATTATCAAATGTCAGAGTAACAAACATCGTGACGCAAGATCGGTTTTGCACTTAGCCGAACTGAAGCAGATTGCAAAGCTCCTCTCTGCTTGGTGGTGCACACAGCTCAGCTCGTTGCACTCTGGTCAATTGATACTTGGACAGCCAAAGGAGACAAGATACCCATCAAACCGGTCTGGACTGAGCAGAAAGCAGCTGGCTGATGTGGAAACAGAGCTTCTTCGTAAGTACCACACCGGCCTCAGGATCCAAGCACGATCCATCACTCTTGTCTTCTTTTTTCCTCTATTATCTCACCATAACAGGTTTTTTTTTTTTTTTTCCAGGAACAAGAAAGAAAAATGCAGCTTTCCACATAAAATGTAGAGACAAACTACTTGCTTATATTGGAAACACTGCCTCATTGTAATCTGCTGTGGCATGCATTTATATTCAGCGCAAGAGATTCACAGCTGAGCTGGGAGGACGTGTTGACAGCCATTAGTCAAGCACTCCGTAAATCTGATCTTTAAAGAAGAGTGGCAAAAAATAAATAAAGCAAGTCTTAAATGACAAGCATTACAGTACATGTCAAAGTCAAACTAATCATTTCAATTTCCTGCATCAGTAACTGTTTTGTTTGTGAATTTTGAATTAATAAACAGAGCTTAAAAATATATTAATGCAGGTTTCTGTGTTAATCAATTTTATCTGCCAATGAAAATCAAAAGCAGGAAACGATGTTTTTAGTTTCCTTTGGCCGTTACTTAAATATTGCTAAATACTGTGCAGAGACAACATATGGTTTCAGTCACTCACATCTGATCCATTAACCACTGCAAAAAAATAAATAAAAAAAATCTTTTTTTTTTTTTTTCCCTCAGAGTATGCGCTCTGTTTTGCTTCAACCACCTACACATATAACCCACAGCAGAATCTCAACTATTTCACACTCGTGATGCTCGGGCCGTTTCCGTCAAACTAAAATATGTGGTAGATTAAATAAAACCAGCAGAAAGCCTTGCTTCCACGAGGTAGTGTATCCAGACGACCTTTGTCTAGATGATCTTTTTTTGTTTTTTTAAATTGAGCTGTGCAGCATGTTTGTGATAATGATCTGGATGAGTCCATCTCAGAAACATGACGCGTTTTATTACAGGATGCTCTGCAGGCGTGAGTTGCAAAATGCGTGGCGAACTATGAACCACGTCTGCATGACGCAAATCTGTGTGTAAAGGTCGAGGAGCACCACAGGCCGCCTGTCAAAATATCCTTTCCAATTAAGGAGAGACATTGTTAGAGGCCTTGTTGCTTACATGTCATGTTTTCACTCAAATATTCTTGGTGTTGTTGACGCCGAGTCTTAAAATATCACAACAATGACTAAGCTGGTTGTTCGCTGACCATAAATACAAATGGCTAACAGAAAATCTAATAACTTTAAAAAGGTTGAGAATTAATGCTTGGAGGTTAAACATACATTAGTGATGGATAAAAATAATGCTAAATATTAGAATCAGGTTATCTGTAAGCATAAAAAGAGACACAGTGACTGTAGCCCTTTATAAAACTGGGAGAATATAAAAAATCTTTGAGAAACTCTAGGATACTCTTTAGGCTTTGATTTCCCCCAGATCGTCTCCAACATGGGTTTGTGTGTAATAAAATACTAGTTTTGTTCATCAAAGCCTGCGTACCTGTGTTTTGCAGAGGCATATTTATGGACCAACAACATACTCTGAATACACTTCAGTCACATTATGTGTCGTGGAAAATAAAAATCCTGATCCAGATGCCCCTCCTCGTGTCACGTTTCTGAATTTATTTCAGCATGTTGTTATGCTACAGAGTGTGCAGTTCATGGTTTGTTACACTCTGTAACAAAAACCCCATTAAATGAATGTTTTTAAACAAAGCTACTTTTTCCTTCATTTCTAGTTTGTCACTTTGCTTCGTTCTGAGCTTACTTTATTTTTATTTGTGCTCTTGTTTGAGCCAGCCAGGTGCTGCAGGTGGTTCTTCAAATCTCATCCTCATTAGGTCTGTCTCTGTCAGAGTGTCTTAAACCCGGCCTCCACCTAATCTCTTTTACTTTACATCACCCGAACAGTCTCATTAGGAGTGTCGACCACCTACAGGCGCAGCCAATTGGACCCTGGTGTCGAAACTCCAGGAGCTTTTCTCCTTTCTTTGTTCAAGTCACCGTGCCACTTCTGATCAGTTAGCTTCGTCGTGAAAAGAAATAAAACTTGTACTCTAAGTGTGAAAGTATTCATACTTCTTGAACTTTTCTGTAGGCCTCAAAATATTTTTTCAAATACTAAATAGTAACTCACTGTTTGGTGTGATGAAAAAAAAAATCAAATAGTTTATTTATGACAAACATCTGAAGTGAAGAGACAAGTGAGGTATGACTTTCTATCCTGTTCCCTTTACTCTTATTCCCTTAAATAAAATCAGTTGCATTCAGAAGTCACCCAGTTAGTATAGTTCTGTTTAGTTGTTCAGTGGATGCCTCATATCACACTGTTGAACAAACAGCATAGAGACCGAGAAACGCAGCAGGGGAGAAAGCTCGAAGGAGATTTAGGTTTAAAGCAACATTCCAAGTTTTGAAAATTTCACAGAGCATCATTCAATCCATCATCCAACCTTGGAAAGAAAACGACGGCTGTGAAATTACAAAGAAACAGTCATCCGCGCCAATTGACAATCTTGGCAAAGAAAACATTAATCAGAGACGTAGCCAAGGGACCAACGGCTTCAATTCAAACACTGAACAGCTCCATAGTGAGAAACTGGTGCGGGCAGCTTCATGCTGTGGGGTGCTTTTTCTTCAGGGACAGGGAAGCTAATCATAGAATATTAAATGATGGATAGAGATAATACATGACACTGGAAGGAAAACCATAAGAGGCTGGACTGGAGTGCAGTTTCACCAACCAGCCGGATAACAACCTTAAACCTACAATTAAAGCTAAAATGCAATGATCTACACGAAAACATATTCATGTGTTAGCTTAGCACATTTAGATTCTCCGTCGGAAAATCTCTGACAAGAACAGAAAATCAATATTCACAGCTGAACTTCCTCCCATCTGAGTGTATAAAGAGTGCAGCACAGCTGTATTGAGCTGTATTTATTTCTCTCTATATATATTTGCAAAGCAGGTAGAAATATTCTGCTGCTCCACAGTCTGTGTTTCAACAGACTGTTGACGTCAAAAGCATCCCACACTTTTTAGATTTGCAAAGACTTTGTGCGGTTCTGTAGCAAAACAATCCCAAAGACATGTTGTGACTGCAACATGGCAAAATATAAAAAGCACTGCACACAAGATTGCAATGCACTGGATATGAATGCAGTTTCTTTCACCTCCCGCACCTGAAATACAGTGAAAAACGATGACATGCATTCACACAAAATCAAAAAACGCATCTTTATTTTTAGCTGTGCAAAAACTAAGAAACTTGAGCTGTTTCCAAGCTAGAAAACTGAATTGTTCTAAAAATATCTGAGGAAATTGAGAAAGGGGTAACCTCTGCTGCAAAGGTTACATGAACTGAATGTGTGCACAGGAAAAGCCCTGTGTTATGTAGCTAAGCATGCCTGTGTGCGATGTCTGCCTGCAGGAGCAGAAATGGGCAATGTATCTAGGGATTCGGGCTCTCTGACAGCTGCCTGCTTTCGGCTTGCAGGAATGAGAGCGCCTCAGAGCTGCAGCCTCTCCTGAGATGAATAAAATATGACAAGCACACAGAGTAGTGCTTCACTGTTGCTCTGATGCAACATGGAACAACACCTCCAACGCTAAGGAAGAAGGAGGAGGGCTGCTCCTGCTTCCATCTGGGTGTGTGAGAGCAAAATCTAAGAAATATCAGCAAGATAAAACATAAGATTATCTTAACTTTCTCGAGAAGACATGCGCACTGTGACACACTGCTCCATCTATCTCATGGTCATATCTTCAGCTTGCCAAGTGTAGGTTTGAAATTTCTGCCCTCTGAAACTTAAAAAGCACTTATGCCATATAAAATGTCTTTCCACAGAAAAACCTGGTGGGTTCTGGCCAATCAGCCTCGACTCACTAGGGTAATCAGTGAGTGCTGAAATTTTAGAAGCTGTGAACGGTGCAAATGAAAATACCTCATAGCTCCGATGTCACTGTAGGGAGCTGTGCCTAAAACATGAAGGTGTTTGTAAACTGGGAGACCTGTGAGTTTAAGATTAATTCAAGTACCGTGAGGTAGAGAGTAAACAAAAACAATATCACCTCTCTAAAACCTCCTAACATGTTTTTTTTTGTTTTTTTTTGTTTGTTTTTTTGAGAGGAGTGCTCAGCAGTAGCGCAGCGATGATTAACCCTGCGGTGCTGCACGCAATTACAGTTGCTGCTGTTGTTGTGTTCAACTGCAGAGGGAGCAACTTTTTTATGTAACACAAATAAATATTCATTCAAATGCTTGCTTAGGTTTAGGTTGATAAATGGGCCTTTAATGTGGCTGCAAGCAGCTACAAAGGGGCAATCAGCGCCTTCCCGAGGCAGAGTTGCTATGGCAACGTGATCTGATCATGTTAAAGGTTTGGCTAAAGCAATGAGAATAAAAAGCATGTGGCTTAATAAAGCTCCCCGGTGGTCAAACGACCCAAAGGTGTTGAGAAAACCTCAGATGGTAAAAAGCTGGTGTTTAGCCAGTTGTGATTAAATGTGGAGTCGACATGGAAGTGCTTTAAAAAGTAGAACATACTTGATGACCTCATGAATATTTTTGTTGGAGACTTCCTTTATTTATTTTTTTTACCCCATTTTCAAAGAACCTGCATTGCTTTTTACACATTCACTTTGCCTTTCTCTTCCCCAAAAAATGCCTGTGGCTTCAAAAAGCCTACGATGACAGAAAATTGAAAAGTCAATGGGTAATATCGCAGCAGCAGTAACAGAGCTATTCTTTTCAGTCTAAGGTAAAAGTGCGCAAAACCACAGAGAGGCTGTTGTGGTTAAGATGGAAAGAAAAGAACAAATTTGGTGGGGTTTTTTTGCATTTAAGGCGAAGCAGAGAAATCCCATGGAGAGATTCATTCCCTCCCGTCAAGCCTGGTCTGTGATGCTTTCTTCGCCTCTCGGTGTGAAATTATATAAGGACAGAGACAATATGGGGGCTGTAACTGGTGCTGTTGTTAAAGCTTGTGAGCTGCAAAGGAAGCTGCCACAGAGCTGAGTTGGTGAGTAGGTGTAAAGTGGAGGAGGGCGGTGCAAGCAGCATCTTAGTAAAACAAACGGAGAAGCTTTCACTCAGCGGCTCTGCAAACACACTTTGCTGCAGTGCGTGTTCTGCTTATTTGGGTTGTTTTCAAGCAAGCAGGACAGCCTAAAGAAAAAAAAAATCAACTTTGCATAAAATTCTTGAAAATGCTAAATGAAAAACGCCTTAAGTGTGAGAGAAGATTGAGAAAAAGATCAATACGTAAAAACTGCTTGCTAATGAGGAGTTATTAAAGGTTACAAGTCCAGAGACCTGTGGGAGGGCCTGAATTATTGATCTTGGCTTGGTCCCTTGGAGCCTTTCGGCATATTTAACGAGGTCAAAAATAATATTTGGTGTCACTGCAAAATATGCATTTTAAAGGAAAAGGCTTGCAAATCCTTGCCAAGCAGCTTTATGCTTTTGTGACCACACTAACATTATTATCAAAAGATATAAGGTCCATGGAACAGTAGCCAATCTCTCAAAACAAGGACAAAAAAATAAATAAATAACTGCAATCCCAGATTTTTAAAAAGAGGTGGAAAAAGTGCAAGGTTGTAGAAAAAGAGCTGAGAAAACCATCTAAAGCCACTGAAGCTGAATGCCAAGCTGAAGGCATGTTGCTTTCTGGTTGGATCATCTGTTGCATTTCACACTATAATAAGCTCCATGGAGGAAAACATAGGTTTTGTTTTGGGGTTTCTTTCCTGCGTTTGGCATGGGGAACATTGAAACTGTGCACAAGGTTTCATTTCACAATTATGGTTGCAATGAGACTGCTATTAAATGTCTATGGAAACACCTGGAAACCGCAGCGTGGGGATGATACATTTCAGACTCAAGACTTAATAAGGGATTGCATGAAAGCCTATGAAACCAGATGTTTAAATGCATCAGGGGCTTTGCCACAGACTAAAAGATTTTTTTTTTATCACCCAAGACTCAAGGAGATTAACAAACATAACATAAACTTTTTGAGACAGTTTCCTTTCCCCTTGCATTCTTTGCTGAAATTAAAATGGCGTATGAAGAAAACCTCACTCACAACATTTAAGAAAGAAAGAATCATTCACATGGTGCCAGTTTAAATGAATTATATAGCTGATCATCTACAGCACAGGTGTCAAACTCCAGTCCTCAAGGGCCGCTGTCCTGCAGGTTGTAGATGTGCCACAGGTACAAAGCAATGCAATGAAATGACTTAATTACCTCCTTGTGTAGATAAGTTCTCCAGAGTCCTGATAATGGCCTAATTATTCTATTCAGGTGTGGTGCAGCAGAGGCACATCTAAAAGTTGCAGGGCAGTGGCCCTCCAGGACCGGAGCTTGACACCCCTGATCTACAGTGACCAGCTGTACAGGTGACAATTCAAGCAAACTGTTGCAATGGCCCAGTCAAAGTCCAGATCCCGGCATTACTGAGTAGCTATGGTCAAACCTTAACAGGACTGAGCGGAAATTTGTGTGAGAAAACGTCACTAAAAGCTGCAAAAAGAGAAGTCTCATAAAACATCCTTTTACATCCATCTGATAAATGAATTGGAGGATTTATCGGTACGACTATATTAACAGAGACAAAATAAGGCTGTGTGAGACTGATTACAGTATTTTTCTGTAAAGACAATTGAGTTCTTCTGGTAATTGTAGAGCGGTATATCATAATTTTACACAGCTGTGTATATAAACCATAATATGAAAAAAGGAAAAGAAAAAACAAACAAACAATGCACACTGTTCCTGTTTTCATTAATTGTAAAATCTTATCAAGCAACCACATGGATACTGAAGGATGCTGGAAGCTCTTAGACAAAACAATATAAAACATTGAAACTGAGTCCGACCGAACACCAGGACCGTGTTTATGTCGCTGGTCGACTGAGGAGAGGTCTGAAGTCTAAGTCAGTGAGACGCCGAGTCATTCTGCCCCTCGGCAACCTGGATGTGACATAGGCAAAGACGCAGAGACATCAAGAGGCGATGATACGGGTTGACAGATCATAATGACTGATTTGTGGCTGACCAGGCGTGTTACATCTACAGCACATGATGGTTCCTAACATCAGGGCCGACCTGAGTCATTCTACCGACACATGGAGAACATAAGCGGCAAGGAGGAGCTCAGGTTAGCACTCCGCTTTCTGCAAGGAAAGTAGCTGATAAGGGGATAGACTTAGGCGCTCATCCTGGCTGCTGCTGGAAAATTAATTGAACCACATGTAAGACTGTGAACGTAGGAATCATAATCCCCTATTTTAGGTGCGTACGAATAAGGTTTACCGCTACACATCTTTCACGTGAAATCCCAATGGATGTAATTACCGAGCAAATAAAAAAAAAAGATCATTAGGAAGTGCAACTACTACCCTTTAACAGCATATTCCCTGCAGGAGGTAGGTAAAAGTAGTTTATCCCCTCAAAAACCTTTAGCATCCCATAATTCCAGCAGTAGATGGAAACGTAATGATGCACAACTTGATTTGGGCATGGTGCTTCACTTCACAGCAACCTGACAAATTTCTCTAGCAAGTGTGAAAACCCAATTAGGGCCCAACACACTGAGAGGAGATCAGACGCCACTGTTGACGCCGACTTTGCAGGCTGACAGAACCAGAGGGGACTCCTGTTATTTATCGCAGGAGTGGGGTAGGGGCTGGGGGGCTCCTGCTTCTGTGCAGCAGTATTGTTGGTATGCTCCTTATCAGAATCTCCTGGCATCCTCTTTAAAGCTAAACCCTGTCTGATTCTGCACAGCGCAGGCTGCATTGATGTGCTTTCACAGATTGACGAACACTGTTTGAGGTGCAGCTGACACAGCATCCCAGTGCCGACTGCTGACGCCGATCTAATATTGACGCTGCTTCACTAAAGAGGCTATAAAAGGAATCCTTATATGTTTGACTCTCATTAAATTAAGTCTTCGCATTCTTATCTTCAAGTAGAAATTAATTAGGTCTTCATGTGTCGTCTTCATTTTGCAATAAATAACTTTAATGTGGTTCAGTGATTCTTGAGAATAGGGACAAAATGGGTCCTATGGATAAAGCAACAAATTTGAATAAAATATACACAAAATATATTTTT
>NW_015112695.1:256607-286561 GCF_001443285.1 Poecilia latipinna | reverse complement strand
AAAAATATATTTTGTGTATATTTTATTCAAATTTGTTGCTTTATCCATAGGACCTGGTTTGTCCCTATTCTCAAGAATCACTGGGTTACAAGTGAAGTTTGTGGTTAAAGCTGCAGTAGGTGCCTGAAGAAAACAGTTTTCCTCTAACATTACGTTGCGTTGTTTCTCTGCCATTAGCAAAGCTGCAGCAAACCCACAATCACGAGTGTGACTGACAGTGTTGAGACCTTCCTCCTGGTTGTTTCTGACTGGAACTGGTATATTTTCGCAAATGGGAGCAGGACCCATTTACTCAATGAGCTTGATTTTTTCACATTTTCTCTGTCTCATATTATCCTGTCAGGACATAGAGACAGCTCTAACAAATATGTAAAGAAAAAAAAAAACTTTTTATAAAAGTTACCTAGTGCAACTTTAAGGTGAAAAGCATAACGCTCACAGCTACACAGACCTTTTTGTCTTCCAAAGAGGCAGAGCTATGCATCCAAATTTTTCCTGTTTAAAGGCTTTTCTGTGTGCAGATTGGAACTCTGTTGATGCAGCAGGTAAGGAAAACAGAGCCCATCAGTTTAACACCCACAAAGACCTTTTTGTGATGCAGGGATCAGGTTGAACAGAGAACAAGGAGGTCTGCTACTCCAGGTGAGCAATTACAGAGGCGATGTGTTAATCCTGCTGACTGGCACTGTCTCAAGGTCGACTACAGACCCCAGAAAATGAGTCTTTTGTATTCACTTGTCCAACCCCCCCTTCTGATTTCTCATTTCCCAAAGCTTTCATACACTCTCCAGAGAGATTTAAGCACGACATTTAGAGAGCAGAGAGTCACTTTGAAGCTTTAGAGGGTAAATAGTTCAGGTCAGATGAAGGAGAGTCAGCTCTGACCTGACTGGTTCACAGACAAACAGTAAATGTCCTGAAACTCCTTCTATAGGAGAGATATTGTTTTTGTGAAAATATATTGTAACATTTATCACTTTAGTATCAAAATTAATGCTTTTAAATCAGACAGAAAAATCTACTCAACACATAGTATACAGCAGCTGTGTCCAAGATGCGGCCCATGGGCCATCTGTGGCACTCTGAATAATTTTGTGTGGCCAACAAACACAAGCCAAAAATGACACAAATTTACCCACAGGAGGGTAATGTTGATGGAAAGAGATCTATATTATTTCTTTCATATAGAAATGAGCTCAATTTCAGAAATTGTGTGGCTTTCTTAATGCTTTAAGAATACTTCTATAAAATTCTGAATAATTTGTTTGTTTTAATGAGACATATGTTCAGCTTATTGTTCAGTAGGTACAATTACAAAAAATCTGAAGTTCTACAACTAATCCTAGAGGAGGCAATTATATGACTGGGTGCTCTAATCCTATGGTTGAGGAGTCAATCCTATAGTTGTGTAAAATAAGCTTACATTGGTGCAGCTTATTTTAAACAGGAAACAACAATTATTTAACCAGGAAATGGAGGTAGGACAAGGTGCTTCGCCAATAATGCACTGAAAACAGAATAATTAAAGTAGCCATCTGTAAATCTGTGTAGACTGGAGATGTCCGGTTTGGTTTTGGTCCCTCTCAGACGACCTTTGAGAGCAGCTAATCTAGATTTTTACAAAGCAAAGGCATCAGAGTTACCTACTGCTGGTAACATATTAAAGACTCGAATCCTTTCAAATAAACATTACTTTAAATAATTACGATGTATCCCTTTAACTCTAGCAAAAGGTTTCTGTGACTGCCAAAAAGAAACACAAAATGGAAACTAATGGTTTATAAGTCAAAGATATTCTCAGTAGGATATCTGTCTCAGTCAGAGAAAAGCCAGAACGCAGGTTTTACTGTATTAAGCCTTCAAATTAAATCCTATAACAAAAAATAAACGAATGCCTTCTTAATGAAAATAAGATAAAAACTATGCAACAAGTCAACATGTTTTAATCACTGCAGGTATTTCCTATTTTTACCAAAGTAACAACAAAATACTAAAATTATTTCTATCAGCAAGCCCCAGATTAAAGTGAGGGATTAGGTTTCGGGGTTTCCAGTTCTTATCTGGTTTGTGTCCTCTGGTATTTCCTTGCCACCTGTTTAGGCAGGCATTATCCGAAAAGGTCTTACGGAAAACGTCTGGTGTTGGGGAATAATCCTATTATAAGATGAAAATCTGTTTGGGAGGTGCATGAATGCAGCAAAAAGGGTGACAAACTACTCAAATCTGTGTAACAGTTTAATGCTTTTCTGTCTTATGTATCTATTTATAATGGAAAAAGTAAAACACATTAATTTAGGGATAGCGTTTCCACAGCCAGACTCTGGAGACAAGTCCTCATTCCACTTACTTAATTACCCTAATTTTTGTTTGCTCATGTGGAAGATGGAGTTTCCCAGTCTTTTCTGTGGATCAGCCAAAGACAAAGTGGTAATCCTAGCCTTCAAACAGACATGCTGTTCAGGGGAAGCTATTAAGACAAAGGGTGCATAAGCTGAAATAGCAAAACACAAACTGCATGCAAAGCTGGAAAACTGCATTTATTCCATGGATGCGGTTTTGTTGATTGGACCAATAAAAACATTCTCTAGCAATCGCAGAGTTTTTCACAGTGACATTCACATTGATAGAGACTATACTGGTTGCTGCAGATTCCTGCCTGTCTGTAGTATCTAGAGTGGAAATATGCTAATGTTAGCCCAGCACTTCAATAAACTGCTCAGTAAAAACATGTCAATATAAACGACCAAGATGTGTGAAAAATAGCACAGATTTCCAAACCCAAATTAACATTTTTCTTCCTCATCCGGACCTGGAAGGCAAACGGCAACAAACAAGACCGGTGTTCTGTAAAGAGCCAGAAACTTTCAAGATGACTTTGGCAAAGGCATCAGGGTTTTTAATGCTAAGCTATTTCAGTAAGAGCTCTAATAAGGATCTTGACATTCTTTCTTCGCAGTGGTATATCAAGAATCAGTCCACCCATCCAACCCACGCACAGTTTCTGCTGCATGGCCATCATTTTTACTGTAATGACCAGCAAAAGTTATGCACACTGTAATTTCTGTCAGTTCCCCCCAGTGATCGTCAAAAGATCGGCGGGCCACTGGACATGATTCACCACACGTCCCTGAGAGGACGGCCGAGAGGGATCCAGAACTAAGTGGTGGAGGATTTCAAAGCCTTCCCGCTCTGCACTACGCCAATACACAACGGGCTCCATATCAGAGCCACTCTCAGGTTCTCCTCTGCAGCAAAAGCTAATCTCAAAAAATACAACATTACAAGGTGCAAAAAAATGCTTTTTCCCTCGAAGAATCTACTCTTTGTAGAGTATTTAAGATTCCTTTTTAATGCCAGAGGGGTTCTGGGGTTAAAAAAGCAGCTACCTTGACTCTGATTATTCTCTGCATCAACAACAGCAGTGGGAACAGCAGCATGCACTGAAACGAGTGAACAAACATGAGTTTCAGCTGTTGGCTTCTTCCCCCGATGTCTGTTCTTTGCTGCCTCAGGGAAGAGAAAGCTTTCAGGACATTACAGCAGCTGTTAGTAATAAGAAAATCCATGTGATGTATTTTTTATGACAGAGCCTTCACACGTTTCTCTTGAATAGCTGAAACCATATTCATACTAAAACATGACATAAATGCTCATTAGGTCTTTAAGGGATTAAGAATGGGTTTAGTTCATGGGATTGATCAGTTCAGCTCGTTCTGGATTTGGGATCTGTGAACCTGCTGTGGCCGCGTTCCCTCTGCCACAACAAGAGGTCTGTCAGGCTCCGTGCTTTTTATTTACTGTCACGACAAGTGCTGAAATAGCAGCAGCGTGAGCAATTAGTGTCAGTCATGAATTGATTTAACCACACTGTGATCAATCTAACGAACCACAAGGCTCCTCTTCTTCCTCCTCTTCAGCGCTTTCCAGTGAGAGGTGGCTCAATTCGGTGATGTATAATACAACAAGGTCACCGCAAACGAGGTTGGGACAGTGGAGATGCTCTCTTGGAATGATTACAATTGAATCGTCGTAGAATGATTTTGTTCTTTGTAAAGTTTTTTTCTGACAAATACTCAAATGCATGTTGCATTCTGCTGAGGTTGGCTCCACAACAAATGAAAGACTCGCTGTGTGAAACAGCATGCAGTGAGTCCTGAGGTGAAAATCTGAAAATAAACACGCATAAAGTCTCAGTTCTGCAAACAATCCCCACGACGCTGATTTCGTTCCAAAAAAATAAAAATAAACAGAAGGTGACAGCTGTCTATTCTACTTTTGTGTAGCTATATCAGCACCCTCCTGTGAGTGTCTTACTTCAGGTCATTTTAAAATAAGAGAGGCAGATATGGCATGTCCTGTCTGTACAGTTTGCACTTGTCAGTGCAACAAAAATATTATTATTGTCAACATACAGGAACATCTTAAAAAAAAAAAAACAAAAGAATACTGTGGGAAAGTGTGATTTTTCTTGCCACTCACCTCACAGAGTAAAACTCATTTTATATATAGACTCACCAAACTTAGATAAATCTGAGTTTTATGTGATATTATAATTTTTTGAGACAGTGAAGTTTGGGCTTTCTTTACCTACAAGCCATAATCATTAAATTTGCAACAACAACAACAAAAGAAAATCTGAAAAATTTCAAACTGTATGAAATGACTGTATCACTTTGTGACATGACTGCCAAGAAATATTGCACTTTTATGCAGTATTCTAGTTTTCTGGGATGAGCCTGTTTGTGTGTAAATTAATTAATGATGTAGAAGTGGTGCATTTGTTAGAGCTGCTGCCTTGCAGCAAGAAGAATCGGGTGCAAATCCCAGCTTTTTTTTTTTTGTGCATGTAATTTGTACATTTTCTCCTTGTTTTTTGGGGTTCACCCCGGGGAAAAGCAGATTCTTCTCACAGTCCAAGGACACTCATGTTCCACTCCACATCACCTTTAAATGTAAGCGTAAGAGGCCACAGTGGTCTGTCCTTCGTGTCTGCTGGCAACCAGTTCCAGTATATCCAACTGTTGCCGACTGGACAAAAATACACACACACTTTCTACATATTCTTTCTTTCTCGTTTTTTTTTTTTTTTGCATTTAATTTTGTAAAATATAACATACAATTTCAGGGGTCAGCAAGGCATGTTGCATTTTATCATGCAGTTGCAACAATTACTGTTACAAACAGCTGACAAAAAATAAAAAATAAAATTTTCAAATATACGGTTTTGGAGTCATGGAGCCACTGACGTAGCCCTTTCCCAACAATCTACTCATGTGGCCCATTGGGAAAATTTAGTGGCCAATTCTGTCCACCCCACAATCAATCATGAACTAGACTTGGAGGAATTTACACTTCTACTTTTGGGGCAGAGGCTCAGCCAGGACCTGGATGTAGCAGTTGCACCTTTTTTTCTTTTTTTTTTTTTTCTTTTTGTTTGTTTAATTAGCTACATCTGTACTCTTCAGATGTAAATAAATGGAGTTGCAAGTGTTTGCAGCTGTTAGCTTTTTGGGTCAGCAGCTGAAAGGTTCTGAAGCCTCACACTACAAAACAGGCTCGGCGCAGGTTGAACTCAGTCAGTGTGAATTGCAGCTGTGGTTAAAAATTAGCAGGAGGTCTCTAATGAAATTCCAGCATCTTCACACTTGGGGGCCCCGGGTGACAAAGGGGTCCAGTCTGTGGGCCACCAAGCATGCATTTGGTTTGACTTAGGCCTCTTCACAGGCCAGAAAACAAGTCAAACAAGATAAAGCAAAGACGTAGAAATAGCTGCCACAAACTAACAGAAATCTCTTTTATTGATATCAGTCGGCTAATGCCGCTCGGTGTAACTACTTGCAAACATGATCTGGAATCTAATTACTCGGAACAAAACAAGCAGTTGATTTCTTTCCCATTACACTAGGGCAGCATTAGCGCTGCAAACTAATATGTGGGTTTTGACGTTTTCCTCCACTTGTTTATTCCAGAAGTGTTCTTGTTCAATCAGGAACCAGCAGGACTCCTGCAGCACAGATCCAACCAGTGCTGCCACTGCACAGTTTTCACTTCAATGCTGTTTGATCCTCTGCTGCAGCAGATATCTGTGACTCAGGTTTTAATCAAATTAAGAAATAACATGAGTGCTGCTCTTCTTACCTCAGCCTTGAGACTGGGTGAAGCCTGAGCAGATGGTGTGGATGTTCATGCAGGAAGGAAGGAACTCAGCTGAAGATGGTCATCTGTCAGGCTCAGTCATGATGTTTCACCTCCACAATAAACAACTCCAGTGTCTGCCGCGCTTCCGTTAGAGGTTAGTTGGTGTGGATCCCGTTAGCTCGCACGGTCTCTCTGCGCTGCTTCTGCGATGAGCTTCAGTCTGCTGTGTACGGCGAATAACCCGCTGCACGCTTCTGTGTGTCGCTCGGAGAGGCAAGGAGAAGTGTTAATGGCTCCCAGCGCTGGCTCCGACTCCGTCCTCTTACAACCACTGCTGTAATCTGTTTAAGTCGAAGCTTGAATGCGATTTAAGCGGTGGGTCGACCTGTCTTTTTTTTTCTTCTTTTTCTTTTTTGTAGGCTGTCCGATGAGCAGACAGCTTCATGCTGCAGGGAGGCAGCGCCGCACCGTGCGCCCTGCGCTCCCACATGGACCAACAGCACTGCCTGCTGTACTTAAAGCGACACAGCAGAAATACCTCTTCTTTCTGGGCCAAGCAGGTAAAGGCAGGTCAGGGCCGGCCCGAAGGTTTATGAGGCCCTGCAGAATTACGTTTGGGGGGGCCGAGTGAGATTATTTTATTTTTTGGATAAGCAGTGCGATTGGAAGTGTGATTTAAAGATTGCTCTGACTATACCAAATAAATTTAAAATCTGAAATTTTCAATCACTTGTCTTGTCTATCAATTCTAGTGCACTTTTAAAGACAATAAACAAACACACATGCTTAAAATCAGGCTGTGGATGTGATTAACGCTCATTCAGTAACTGAGCAGCGAGTTAAAAAAAAAATGGGTGAGGGTGTGGTAGTTTTGACCTTCACATGCGGTGAAGCTGCTAACAAAAACTTAATGAGGCAAGTTCAGACAAAAAAGGCTAACACTTACCGATCAGAATATAGAGTAGAATAGAATTCCAATATGTTTTTCTCTAACTCAAGAATAGTAAAGATTTAACAGATAGAGATTTAACATAACATAAAATATACACACAAACAACATGCATTTAAGAAATAAATGTTTCCAAATTCAGAAGCTAGCTGAAATTAACAGAATATCGTTTTTTTTAAATTATATTATAGAGAGTTTAGGTTTTGTATGGATCCATTTCATTCTTTAGTCCTGTCAGAATTCAGATTCTCACACTTCTTGCTATTTTAGTCTAATTGAGCAATTATTGATTGTTTGTTGGTAAGCAATATTTTAATATGTGCTTCATCATGAATTTCTTATTTGCATGCACTAATAAATGAATCTAATGTTTCACAAGCAACTGAACACAGAACCACGTGTGTCTAAAGATTTTATCCTTTCAGACGCATTTTTCACTACATGTTCTTCTCTTAACGTTGAAGTCTCCCTATGTTTTTCTTATGTCATTTATATCTATTGCCGACTTCCTACCTCTTTTGCTGTCTTTAGAGCTGCTCGTCTCTTTTCTTCTTGGACCTAATGCCATAATCCTGGTCTGTCAATTCATATATTATCCAGCACTTACCGATGGTAAGGCTTGTTTTGAAGTGCTAACACTTCAAAACTTCTTTGCATCTCAATCAATCAATCAGTCAATATCAGATATTTGAATGCTCAAAAAAAAAAAAAAAAAACTTACCGGCAAATGGAAGCATGCAGATTCATACAAAGATAAAAAAATATATATAAAAACAAAAAGAGCAAAAAACTGTAAACTTACAACATAAGACATAAAGGCGAATTAACAACACAAGAAAAATTATACTGTACAACATTAAAAATGGCATGCGCAAATGAAATAATTGTTTAACTGAGTTGGACAATTTGAAGAATAAAAGAAAATGTAACATGTCCATGCATATTTAAGCATTAAAATAAAATCAGAAATATAAAGAAGAAAAAAAGTTATTCGAAAAGGCATTTGCAGTTCCCCAATCTGAGGCTACATGCAGAAATTAAATGATGTAAATGTCAAAAACCTCCACAATACGAGGCAGAAGTACAAACTAATCATACTCAAGCTCACCCTTTCTGTCGCGTCGAGATTCGCTCAGTTGGTTTTTAATTTTTCCTGCTTCGCTCTCTGATTTTAATCCTTTATGCATCGCTCCTCTCAAACCCACCTCCAGATGTTTAGCCATGTGTGGCTCTGTTGTACACAGGATTTCTGCTTAAACCAGGATGATCATCTGCTCTGTTTAACAGCAGTGTTTAGTGTGTAAACCGTGTGGAGTCAGTTTTATTGCATTGTTCCTTACCAACTCTGCTGCCTAAACATACGTTTGTTCAAAGTTTTGCTATCGATACTCACCTGGATTTAGCCCTGTACTTTGACTGGGCCATTCTGCATGGATCTGCTTTGATGTTAAGTAATTTCATTGTAGATCTTGCTTTATGGGGTTGTAGTCCTTATGGTAGTGGAACCTGAACTTTAGTCTGAAGTCTTTTGCAGTAGAGGCTTTTCTCTGCCCATCATTCTTGCCAACCTCTGGTCAGTTTTCTTGTCACTGCTGATGAGAATTATCAGCAGATTTTCTGCTGAACTCCAGAGCTAAAATTGGGCTCTGAGATGTTTCCCTGTTACATCGACTTCATGGCTTGTCAGGTTAGTTTGGCAGCCACAGCTTGTTGGGTTAAAAGTTATGCCATGATCTAAGGCCTTCACAGAGCAGCTGGATTTATACTGAGATTAAATTATACATGGATGGACTCCATTAGTGGATGTTATTTAGGGGCATTAGGATAAAGGCGGTTGAAACAAATACACGCCGCACTTTTAAAATTTTTATTTGTAAAAAAATAAATAAAAAAATAAGTGAACACCCTTCTTCCTCATTGTTCACATTTATGTGCTACACTGAGTCGATCTAATCACACGAAATCTCAACAGGACCTGTTAAAGTTTGTAGAGCCAAAAACCTCAAGTGGTAAAAATAAATACTGTTTTTCCAGGACAGTGTTTTTCTCTTTGCATTACCACCAGTTATTTGGACGAGCCACTCCGTTATTAAAAGTTTTTCGCTGGCTTGTCCTTGAGGGATAACACGCTGACTCAACATCGATGACTCCTCATACTTCAGCAGCATCAATTCACGGGCTGCTGTCGCCAGCAGCGCTGTCATATACAATTATCTCCTCTGCATGGTGACTCAGCTGCACACTTCTACTTTTAAAATCACCAGCAAGCAGCAGTGATATTACTCATGCTGAATCAGGCAGAGAGAGAGAGAGAGAGAGAGAGAGAGAGAGAGAGAGCGGGACAGTGGCCAAAAACACTAGAACCCACTCCGAAATTCGAGCAGGGTAAAATGGATTTCTGCTGCATCGATTTGGTAAACAACTCAACCGGATGTTACAAAAGGATTCACGATCCCTCTTCTATTTTTCATGCGCTTTTAAATGACAGACAGACGTACAAGAGGTCGCAAATCATGCAGTGAAAGTGAGAAAGCCGAAGGCAGTCAGTACTCGCAGCAAGCGTGCTCTATGAGTTTGGCTTTCATGGAGCACGCTGGTTTATCTCGCCCTCAAACGCAGAGCACAGAACTAAATAGAGGATAATGGGCTCGTTGTGTAAAATCTCTTGTCTCTCGTGGGGATACGTTGGCGGTGAACTGAAATGGGGGGGAGGGGAGCATGAAAAAAAAAAACACATTCTGACCATGTTTTCTTATTTCTACATCCTTCAAATAGATCTGAGCCCAGAGAGCAAGAAGTAAACAAGTATGCAGTGATATTAATGTCTCTGATTCCTTCGTGATGAAGTCAAATATTTATTAATACAAAACAACAACGCACATCTCAAGGAAGTAATTGCTTTTTCAAATATTTATGTGGGCTTAGACTCTCAATGTGAAATTCTTGTGAAAGTTTCTCCCACGAGACCCGTCTCGCTGCTCCCTGTGCCAAAACAAAGAGCATCGTGAGAAACATAACGCAGCTACGGTTTGGAAAATCGGTCATTTTCATCTGTAATAAGGATGCAAAAACATTTCTCACAAAGCTTTCTAACTCGAGACACCGGGTTCGGCGAACATAAACCTCATACTGATTTCAAAAGTCAACCTCGTCGGCTCTGAAAGGCTTTCGGTTTCAGGATTATTCATAAATGCTTCGATAAGGGAAACCAAGTGACAAAGTCAGACCGACCACTGTGTTGGCTTCAAGGGGGTTTCGAGTGACTAAAACTGAACATCAGTACGATCTCCAGCGTGCTGGAATCAGTGAACTGTTAAGACTGTAGCTAGACATGATTAATATGTAATCACATCTAATTTAACCCTCACATTTTGGGTATTTGTCTTACAGATGGAGAGGTATCACTTTTATTAGTACTGAAAAATGCAAGGAAAATTAACTAACAACAATAATGATTTTGTAAAATGTAATTGAAAAACATTTTTGGAGAACAAATTAGGAAACCCCCTACACTCATTCCCACTATAAATGATCTAAAACTTTATACAGATGTGTCACATCAGGTTAACGTGTAGCGAATGGGGACAAGAAGAATCACACCATATATCAGAGTGCTTGAGGAAATTGTGTCAAAATGTGTAGAAAAACTACAGACCACTGATACCCTGGACCGTGCAACACAAGAGCGATCCAAAGCATACCACTAAATTCATGATGATAAAATGGAAGAAAGTGACTTAAAACAGGCAATAAACCTGTCAAACAACTCACAGCTGAAAGTGATCAGTTATTATGTAAATGGCAAAAACAGGCATCTCACCGAACTAATTTCAACCAACGAGGATGAAACTCATGCTGAAGGGTTATGTTGATGTAATTTATTCTTCAGCACTAAAACACATTTTTTTTATTTCTGTTCATTTCTGTCACATTAGTAAAGTACGGCTAATTGTTGTTGTTTAGATTTAATTCAGCCACTTTCCACAGATTAATAAAACATGTTCAGATCTCCATATGAGAACATTTCTGTTAAAAGAACTGAATATCTTGTGAGACTGTTTTTTGTTTTTTGTTTTTTTACAGTAAAAATATTATGTTTGAACAAAACACTTGAATCCAAACATAATTCAGAAAGAGTATATCTGAGAGACCAAAATGCAGAAGGGGATTTTTTTTTTCTTTTTTTTTTTGATAATAATGTGAAGCAGCTGCCTCTTGAATGTTTTCCCTTGTGCAGGAAAACAGAATCAAGACTTGGCCAAGCTCTGACCTAAATAACACACCTCCAGAAATATGATGAAGTGAAACTTTACTGGGTAAAACCTGAAAGGAATCTTTCACCCACCTGCCATGTAAACTTGCTAATCTACTGTGCCTGTTGTGGCGTAATGTGCGGAGACAGATTTCAACGTATGCTTTATAGATTGATTGTTTTTATAAAAACTAAAGGTCAAGAAAAACTGGAGGGAGAAAATTACTGTGAAGGAGAGAAAAAAAAGAGGAGAAGTTTTCAAAGAGGGATCCGTAAAGATTGTATGAACAGCTGCCGAGGAGACGCAGAATGAGCTTCAAAAGGATCAGCTGAGGTTTGGTAGTGAAGGTAAGATAGGATGAGTGCAGAATGTAAACCGTTTCAATGGCGGATTAAAGGCGGTGAGGTTCATGTAAGAGGCTCAAGGCAGCAAGAGTCGATGTAAGCAATCGTTTATGTCTTTCTGAGCTGCAGTGGTGTCTGTGAACGTTACAAGCCGTGGCTTGGTTGCCACTGAGGGGTCGTAAGGTGCACTTGCAGGTGGTTGACTTGCTTATCCAAATCTGTGGCTGCGTGTTCTGGGGTGGCATGTTCTGCGGTCTCCAAGATGAAGCTTCTTTGTAGGTTAACTCTCTGCCAGCCGCTGTCGTGTTTGAAGATGCTAGATTATTTACCTCGACCTAAAACAGTTTGCCTAAAACAGGATGTGACCCCATGATTTCACATGGCCTTCTTGCTTCTTTGTTTGTGTGTTGTTTGTGATTTGACTTGGTTTTAATGAGGACAATGAAGATTTTAATTGCTAGCTTGTAGTAGAAAATTATTCTTGTAAGATTCATTAAAAAGCATAATAGTCAAGTGCAGTAAGAGTCCAGTTTCCAGTTATGTGTGCTGGTACCAATGCTACGACTACAACAGCTGGAGTCAAATTCAAATTCAGAGCATGTGGAAAATGTAGGTGCACTTTTTCTATTCTAAAAAAAAAAAGAAAAAGCAAATGATCTGAAAACATGTGAAGAACTAGGACTGATCAAGAAAATAAGCTAGTTTATTGTTTAGGTTAATAAAAAAAAATAATAACCACATTAACAGAACTGTAGGTAACAAGCACGTTAATGTGTATAGAAAAAAAAAATCAGCAACACAAAAAGACTAACTAGTCTTCAATAAGACAATTGTAATTTCCAGCTGTAATAGCTTTGTATATCAGATCTGTGTTGTTAGTTGTTTCCTTCCTGGTGGCCTCGGTAACATATCGGTGATCCGTGATGGGAATACCAGTGACGTGTCTCCAGTATGTGTGACTTTCATCGATTATGTGCATGTGCACACACACGCTCGCTGGAATATTTTCCCATTGATCTTAAAACTGAAATAACAGAATCAATGAATGTAGCTGCTGAGCAGCGTGTTTGACCTTTCAGCTAAAACACACTTACCTCCCACTCAGCAGGAAGCATTTTGAATTCAGATGAAATTACATAAGCCTTTTTTTTTCCTGCTTCATTTTTGACTAATTTGTGTGTGCTTCATCTTAAAAGTTGGATTTGGAGCTCTAGTCTAAAGATAAAGGGATACAATTCTTGGTTGTTGAGGTCTAATTCTGCATTGTCTCTCCAACTAGCTGTGTTGTTGTGACTGAAAAAGCTCTTTTATGCTTCAAAAAAAAATGTTTTCAAATTATTTGTTTGTTCCATACATTTTTAGGATTTCTTCATATGTATAGTATATTTGGCCATTAAACTTGAACATCTGTAATTGTTTCACTTGCTGTTTGATTATGCTCACCCCAGTAGGGGTGACCAAAACCTTACTTCCTCATTAAGGTTTTGAGCACAAACCCCATGAAAGGCTGTGAACACCAGAGATTCTTACAGGTTAAATGCAACCCAAAGCAGTTTCAACACACTGTGCTGTAAACTTCATTTTTGTTGGGTGTTATGATACTGTTTCAGCTCTTACAACACAATCGGAAAACCCTGGTCATTTTAGTCTTTCAGGTTCCTTTTCTCTTGTCTTAGGTATTTCTTTACTTCCTTGAGAAATTAGTTTTTTTGTGTGTGTTTGTTCTCCTTTCATGTACTCTAAATATTTTTTTTAATCATATTCTTAATTTATTCCCTCTTTGTAGTTGTTTTTGTGTTGGTTTGGAGCCATTTTGTCTTAATTTTTCATTTATTATCCAATTTTCCCTTCTCTTTTTGGTAGGTGCGCCTCTCAGTTGTGGTTTTCGTCATAAAACATTTGGTTTCCTGTTCCCCAAGAAGACGGATTGCAAAACCAGTTTTCCGCATACATGAACTGTTTTGCAAGTGATAAGAAATGAAAACAAAGGATACCTTATGAACATGAAGTATTCATTTGTCTCATCTCTCCCTTATGATTTTTGACCAGTGTCTGCAATGAGCAATTTCTAAATTTAAAAACAGATTTTTTATTTATTTATTATTTTTTTGTCTCAGGGAAGCATGTCACACTGAGATGATATTACATGAAACAGGTAACGAAGTGAAGGTAAAACATGTTTGAGTTCGAAAGAGAGAAAGAAACTGAAGTTAAAGAATTGGAGCGAGATCCGTTGAGGTGGCAACAACCATCTGTGAAACCTCGTGACGGCTGCCGGTTTTAATAATTCAGCAGCTTCATTAAAAACTACCAAAGAAACATTTTGCATTATTTATAAGACTCACTAAATTTATTAGAGATATGTATAAGTCATGGCATTTTTCTTTTCAAAGCATTTGACTCAAAACTGGAACACAGATGGAGCACTTAACAAACTAAATGAGGTGTTATTGTCCATTTTACAGCCACAAAGCATGTTTTGCTGCGTCGACCGAGGCTGTGAAATCAACCGTACACTCAGGGGGCGTTTCAATGTCGCCGCTGCAACACGAGAACGTGTTACTTAAAACCTGCATCTTTCACTTCCTCTAAAAAGACAATGATTATTTTATTGAGCTTTATTCGATCCCTTTGACTCTGCTTCCTGTCACGTCTCATCAGATACATCTGAAGCAAATGTTTCCAGCAGTTTTTCCTTCTCAGCTCAGATTTGTCTCACACAGTGCTACTGGTAAAAAAATTAAAAAAACAGGTCTCATTTCCATGCGTGTGTGATTATCCATTTCATCAATATGAAGGTGGGGAGAAACCTTGTATTAATTAGCAATAATATACAATTGATATTAATAGACTTGAGACCCATAAGAGTAATGGAGTAACATAGAAACGTTAATTGAACACCACATTTTCTTATTTTGAAAACCACTGTGTAAACACTGAAGCTTGCAGTAGTTTGAAGCATATTATCATTAGACGCTGGAGCTGTGGAGAGGTGAGTGACAAATCATGCCTCCCTGCCTGGAAAACCAATAAATGGTTCTGGGTTTGGTGGTTCCCAGGACAACAGCTCTTACCTGACTGCACTGTGTGGAGTGTAAAGTTTGGCGCAGAGGGGTTTATGGTGTAGCGCTGTTCGAGTGTGTGTTTGAGTGTGTGACTCTGTGTTGCCCTGTGGTGGAGAGGTCCGGGGAACCCATGATCTTTGGAGATCGACACCAGCCTCCTCATGACCCTGCCAGGATAATCGGGTTTTTGAATGAATGGATCATTGATAAATACATTTCCTCTGCAAACAAGACTTGAAGATGAGTTTATTTTACCCATGCAACATTCAAAACATGCCAGAACAAACAAGGTAGCATATTTTTTCTAATATTTCATATATTTTTTTCAGTACTAATTTGAGTAATCTTTCCTGATTAAAAATCCATTTGTTGATTAAGAAATACTCTAAAATGTTCACTAGCAATGTCTGAAATTGCACTGGCAGTAAGTATAGATCTACAATGAAGAGTCCCCAAAGCAGAGTCGATGGAAGTTAGTTCTTTGCTTATTGCAGGAGCGGGACAAAATAAACGTTGATTTCGAAGGAGCCGTCAAAAGGCAGCTCACTTATGTCACCACTCATTCTGAACATGCCCAGGAGATCTAACCCAATTCATGGCGCAATTTGTCTCACTGACATCCCCTGTCATTTGTGTCTCTTTCTTCTACTGCCACCATAAATATGCTCAGATGACCTAAAAAAAAAAAAAAGAGGATGGATGGTGCCTGCCATTTCATTTTTCCATGAGGACAGAACAGAATCAATAAGGATCAACAAGACTCAGCCATGTTAGTTTGACGCAGTTTGTTCCTGCAGCACTCGCCTTACTTTAATATCTCTAGATTCTGAACAGACTGATGGCACAACTCAAATGTGAAAGCTGTGTTGATAAAGATCTTGATGCTGTTTAGCTGAGATGAAAGCTTATAATGGATTGTCTGGGGAGAAGGTTTAAAATCATTTAAATGCTCATTAGTTATAGCTTCGTCTTCAGAAAAGCTCTCTTTTGTCAATTTTAATAAAATAATTTCAGCTATAGAGCAGATTAGCAAAGTGTTGTATCCTGACTGACTACCAGGTTTCACATTGAAGAGAAAAGTCTTGGCAAGAAATAATAAAAAATAAAAAAGGACTTAATTCCAGCAATCGGGTTAGGACAAAAAGGGATGCAAATTAATAGAGAAAAGACAAACGTTTAATCACCCTTAACCATGTTACTTTTCCTGCTATCTAAAAAAAAATACAGACAAATTCAAGTGGCGTTAAATCTTTGTGACCTAAAGGTAGAAACACACAGTATGCTGCATGTGCTGTGAAATCTTTTATGAGATAAAAGACTTTTCCTAAATGTGCGCCAGCACTCATGACTTACTTTCAGATTGTTTTCTGCGCCATTTAATGAAGCTCTTGTGAATAAGAAAGAGTGCTGTTGGTATTTTTAGCCACCATTTCAGGATCCTCAAGGTCATATGTGGAGAAGTGTCTCCTCTGTAGTGAAGTTTATGCATATTGAGAGAGAAAGGTGAAATGCTGTCATTTCATATTTAATATTTATCTAAATCACTGATTTTTTTTCTGCAGGTACAGTGCCTTTCAAAAATATTTATATCCGTTTATTGTCAGGTTACAACAAGATTTTACATGATAGACCAGTATGACCCTTCAGTATCAAAGTCTGCAACTCCTGCAGAGTCAATGAATCTCTTTTGTATGATTATTGCACTCCAGTCCTGTTAAGTCTAAGGTCGCGTCTGTTTCAGATAACATGTTGAACATTGTGCTGCTCAAAAGCTTAGGATTTTATTTTGCTCTGTTTAATACATCTCCAAAACATTATCACTGACCTTCGGCGTATTCCTTGGTCTTCATGATCACATTTGTTCACTAACGCCCAAAAAATACAAATAGAGAAAACAGAGGTATGTGGTAGTAATGAGAAGCTCAGAGAGCATGAATACTTTAGAGAGGAACTGTATAGATTAGAAGATATAAATGAGACATTTTTTCTTGGAAACAAAGGCAGAACAGAAAGGTCAAACAAAACTAAAAAATGCTGCACTTGAAACAGTATTTTTGAAATGACCATGTGCACTAAAACAGTTTGCATTGACATTCAGCTTACCTGCTGCAGGTTTCAGGAAGCTTCTTTGCAAGTAAGAAGTGAATTCTGGGGGATATTATTATTATTATATTATGTGTTATTTAATGCATATCTGTTGTTTTAGACGAGAAATGTGAAATAAAAAACCTCAATACAAGTAAAATGTGATGTCTATATCCTAAACACCACCCTGCCAGCATGCCTAGGTGGGCCCCATGTGGGGAAAAGGAGGGCATGCCATATGGGTCCCATATGGGTTTGTCCGCGGGTTCCACGATGGCCCCACATGGGTTTGCCCATGTAGGGTCACAGCCCACATGGTTCCTACTTGGGCCCTATATGGTGGTGGCCCACATGGGTGTGTCCATTTAGTGCCCATGTAGGGCCCATGTGGGCTGTGGCCCTACATGGGCAAACCCATGTGGGACCATCGTGGAACCCGCGGACAAACCCATATGGGACCCATATATCAGCCCTCCTTTCCCCCACATGGGGCCCACCTAGGCATGCTGGCTGGTACCAGCAAGGGTCGAGCTTGATTCAGCAGCAGACTTGTAATGCATGCACATCCTAAACAGTTTAATCGAAACGCTCTAAAAAAAAAATCATCATTACAAAGGCAACTGTGCAGTGAAGTGCACTGTTGTATTCAAACCTTGAAGCTCCTATCTGCATATGAATTCTTTGCAAGATTTATTCATTTGCATTTGAAAGACAGAGAGAATGATCTTAAATGCTTACTCGGCCATACTGAACATCTAATTCTCATATGATAATAAAGGATGCGTGTTACGCTCACCGTGTATTTCACTAGAGCCTGTGTTTATTATCGTTCTACTCGGTGGTGCAAAACTGCTGAGGCTTTGTCTAAAATGTTTTTCTATGCTTTTTAGGTTACTTGATTTGACTCGTGAGTCATACTTCGTAGCTGCTTACCAGATGAATCAGTCCTGTTTGAGAGTTACGCAGTTAAATGCAAATCAAAGAAACCACAAAAGAGTGCAAATCTGTAATGAGTGCCACAAAGGTGGAGAGGAAGAGATTTCAATGCAGGTCTGCAGTTGGCAAAGAAAAGGAGTGAAGAGGAAGACGGCAAAAGAACGTGATCGAAAAGCCGTCCACAAATCACAGTGGACTCTGATTTTTGTTGCTATCCAATGCCTTAAAAGACTTCATACTTCAATTTTCGCACGCAAAAAGATGACCTAATTCATTAGCACACAGTTTATAAATAAATAAATAAATAAATAAATAAAACTGATTCTAAGTGCTTAAAATAGAAGGCACTAACTAGATTTTCTTTTTTTTTTTCTTGAAGATATTTTGTCTCTGCTCTTGAGTTTTAGATTGTGGGCTTTTTAGAGCTGAATAAGTCTTATAGGTGAGCGGTGAAACATCACCAAGAAACAAGAGAAGAAATGTGGTTGCCTTCTGTGCATGTCGTTGCCATATCCTAGATAAGTGGCACCAAGTAAACGAAACAGAGCAGCTCCTGAGCCCAGAAAACCCTAGTAAATGTTCTTCAATTGCATTGATGTAACAGCCATCCACATATCAGGAAAGGCAATAAATTGGAGGCAAACAACAAAAACGAACTTTCCAAAATCCTGAAACTTCCACATCCATGGCTTGTAGCTGATATGAGGTTTGCTGATTTTGGCACACAAAAAAAATAAAAACGTTATCTGTTCTGGTTTACAATTAATTCAGTATTAGACTCATCTGTCCAAAGAATTACAACATTCCCAAATTCAAAGGTCAAAAGAAAGATTTCCCTAAATTCACCAGGCTTCTGATGCCGAGTTGAGATGATATCAAAAGGAAACGCGCTCACGAAGATCATCTAACGAAGTCGCTTAGCGTTCATAAAGCATTTCCATTTCATAGCCACTTCTCTGTGTTTTTTACTCCGGTGCAGATGGATGACCGCAGCAGCTGGAGGATGTTGCGTGAACCACCACAAGAGTTACTTCTACACTGGAGAAAAAAACACAAAAAACAAGCTCGATTGCTAATTTCACCCTCTGGCTTGCAGAGATAAATAGCTTCATACCACTCAACATGAAATAGATAGCAGCCTATCTCCTCTTTCATTGCCCTTCTGGGATCACAACCAACCTCCTCTCCTAGTCTGGTCATTAATTTACTTCCCCTTGGGCTCCACTGTCTATAGCTATTGATCACACAGCCCTCCCAGTGCTAATTTAATGCCTGTGATACGTTCTGTCATGGAGAAAGCAGGAAGGGAGTATTGATTAACGTACAGTTCTGCTGAGGGCACGACAGCAGCACTTTATGACAAGGGAGTAATTAACTCAGCTCTGATCTCCTGTGGTTGAAGTGTTTTTTCCCCTCTACAGTTCACCATGTTAACCATAGAAAAAGATCACAATCTCACAGTCAACATTATCAGAGTACGTGCGGATGACGAGTCAGGGTGATTAAGCTTGCCCTGCACATACTTTAACCCTGCATATATTCCCCTCAGGCAGCACAGTTTGTCATCTGTTAATGCATTTTATTTTCATCTTAAATACTTTTGCAGTCGTTATGTCTTTCTATATATCAGCACAGCCGATCATGAGGAGCTTAAACTAGAATAATAAAGGTTTTTACTGCTATTGAACTGAAGTGAAGTCTTTAATAAGATATGGTAGCTATCCTTTACAGATGTAATGGTTGGTTTGAAGCATCAGAGCAGAGATGGACCGTCGCTGTGAAGACTAACATACCGATTTTAATGGTTTTACTGGTAAAGTATGGACGCCGTTGAGGTAAAAGCCATTACTTCGATTTAATTTATGTTGCTATGCTGCCACCCAGTGGCAATAAGGAAGATAACACTAACATGTTGAGGTAAAACTTGGGACTAGGAAGACAAAAAAAAAAAAAAAAACCCTAAACAGTTGTTTATTAGAGGAAAATAAATACTGTATTTATTTACCTTGACTTGGAATAATTTTGTTTTTGTTGGTTTTTTGTGACACTGTTTTATTTTTTTTAGTAGACGACAACATACATAATGGCTTCTCAGGTGCAGCGTTTTCAGTTTACTTTATTGAAATGGTGGCTGTGAAATAAAAATGAAGTAATCTCATAAGAACAGTCTGACTTGTACCATGCATGTTTTAGTCAACATCAATTAAAACATTCATATTTGTGTTGTTTTGAATCCTGCTTTTTAGCTATAGTTGCTTATGTGTATTATATCCTCCAAGAGCTGCTGATCTGCAGTTTCTTCCCATGAAAGGGTGAAATAATGAAGCTGTTTAAGATTCAATAGCAACAGATATTACATCAAATATTAAAAACCAGTGAAAGACATGTGAGGATAAAGAAATGTACATGAGGCAGACATCTTTCTTTTAAAAACTGTATTTTAAAAAAAGTATAAAAACTAGACCATTTGTAATTTTATTACTGGATATCAAAAGAAGTGTAATTGAGACGAATGTTCACTTCTCTCTTGAGTAATGAGATCCATTTCTCAAAGAATATGTTCACTACGTTTTGATCCAGACACCTCCAGCGGGATGAAAGTTTTATTTGTACTTCCTAAAGTTGAAAAATTACAGCTTCGTTGTTGACCAAAGTTTTTCCATTCATTGAGTTTTGACTTTTCCCCTTACAGACACAGAGTAAATCATTTATATTTTCTCTACGACTGTTAAACAATCACAAAGCTCGAGTTATAATAATTTACATTTCAACAATAGGAAATCTAGTCGCGTTCTTATCACTTAATATGTTTAGATGCTCATAAACGTGCTCAGTAACTTCAACACTTCGGTCAAAACATTCAGTCAAATCTAGCAGATTTGATCGCATAAACTTTCCCCTCTTGAAGAGAAGATGAAAGGCACATTGAATTGTCTTTCTAACTTTACACTCTTTAAAACAAGGATTAAGTTGAAACTAAATGTAGCTAGGAGAAGTATAGCACCACTTTGAACAAAATAAAATGTTTAAGTAAATCGCCTCCCTGTTAGATATCAGACAAAATCTTCAACAGTCAATCTGGGCTGATTGGTTTATTTATTTTTCTGTAATTGGGAAGGGGGGTCTTTTATAAGGGTTTTTTTTTTTTTAAAAAAGGAAGTATTGATGAGCAATGGAAACATAATATAAGCCCAGACACATTGTAAACAATTATTTTGTGGATTTAGATTTTCATGAAACATCTCCCTATGTTTAACATGAAGTTAACGAGGTACAGATAATATCATTTTAATTATTTTCAGAATGTTTTAATTAGCTTTTTGGTTTATGTTGTTCAATGAAATAACTAAAACTAAAACTTGTTAAATATAACATAAAAAATTCAACTAAGTTCTACTTACATGTAAATCAATTGAAATTTACCTACATAATTAACATGATTTTGAGTAGATCACTGCTTATGGCTAAGAAAATATGTTTATATTTACATTTTTGATGCAATATAGTTTCTTAAAATTGCCCACAATTTAAAATTAATTCCTATAAATTCTAGTTATTTCCTTGTAAAGTTTTCAGAAATAGAAAGTGAGGCTTTTTTTTTAATCCTGAAATGCTTTCAAAATGAATGTAAAGAATAACTTCATGTAGGGACAACAGAGAGCCTTTTTTTACTCTGGTTCATGGTAGAAGCATATAGACTGTAACTGAGTGAGCGTCTTGACATCAGAAAGTATTTACTCACAGAACAAACTGAGGTGAGATTAAAGTTAAGTTTATGTGAGCATTTGTTTTTCCCCTTATTGTCGGAAAAAAGCCACAAATTCTGAATGTAACTTGTGTTTTTAAAACATTTGATCCTTTAATTTATTCTTTTGGTTTATTATCAATTGTTGACACATTTGATCTGAATGTGTCTTTACTGAAGCAGCTGCTGTGTTTCAGATTTACAAAAGCATCAATTGCCAATTCCACAGATTCATTATGCAGCACAAAGCCCACCAAGCACAACAGTCAAAAATACCCTGAGAATAACATCCCTGCATTTACAAAGCATTTATAGAATAAGTTTTACTTTTTACATCACAGTGAAAACAAATCGCTGTTATTTAGCCTTCAGATGATGGATGAAACCGAATATTTTTACAGAAAAAAGATTAAAAACCTTCAAAATTTACAGTTGGTTTAAAGTTATATCTTTCATAAAAACATGACCTTGTAAAAACAGACTAATACATCTAAGCATCCCACAGACACACTGGTTTTCACTCTCTGGCTACACCGATGATCTTAACAGTTTTTCCAACACTGGTTTGTCTGTTTTCTGCTTTTCTGGTTGAGGATTCGTGGCATCCAGGTCTAATGTAGGAGCCACGGCTTTTTTGATTCTCTGAGGGTTAAAGAAGATGAAATAGAAACCATCTTTTAGAGAACTACCTCGGACAAATAGTCAGGTATATAATAAAGCATTACTCATATCTCTTCTCAGAGACAGTCATACATAAAGTAGATTTTTCCAAATGATCTTCCACTAATAAGTCAACAGCAGCCTGAATCTAACAAGAACATTAAAATGCAGCCATCAAAAATGACGAGGTTCAAAATATATTTTATTTGCTCACCTGAAGAAGTGACCCCTTGCTGTTGTAGATTTCATGAACAGCACAAAGTGGGATCCACACTATGGAGACCAGTGAGACGACCCACCCCACTAACTCAGCCCACAGTGGGTACATGTACTCTCCATAGTGAGGAGGCGTGTATTGAACAACGCTGGATGCCAGGATGCACTGTGTGGAAAACAAAGCCAGTCCTGAGGACTGAATTTCATAAGAATTTGTATCCAAAAGCAGGACTTACCAGCATCAGTAGGGGGCAGAGCAGCAGCCAGCAGAGGCGGAAGAAGAGGCTCGCAGACTCGCCTCGCATCCTCTTGACCATCAGGGAGAGACGGGAGACTCCTGGCAGAAAGAAACTAAGAGTTGATGCATAAGGACACGCGGACCTCCAGCCGTTAAACTACACATTAGTTGAATAAGTCTGAATGAGGAAAAACATGTAAAATGAGAATCAGAGTAAATGTGACAGGAGAAAAGTCATTTAAATATCATCTAACCTTTGGCATGAAATCTGGCTGCCATGAAAATAAAAACTTTGCACTAAAGTCTTTAATGGCATCGTAACAAGATAGCATTTTGTTGTAAAAGGCTGAACTAAATGTAAAACTTTACCAAAGATCCAGCATACAGCCACTACTTCAAAGAAAGCCAGGCATATGAGGGAAACCACAGCAGTGCAGTGGTCCATCAGCTGGAACACGTAAATGCCTCCCTGCAAAAAGAGGCCAGTAAAGCTTAAGAGTTGTCAGCATTCCTCATCCTCAGATGTATCCTCTTAGCAAAATATAAAGAACTTTTTCACCTGAGTTACATGAGGGATTCCCAAAAGAAGCCCCACAAAACACACGACCAGAGCAAGATGCTCTTCTCTCTTCAGGTACCGAAGAATTTTGACTCCAAACTCGTCCTTCAAGAACGTCACGACCACCTCCACGTTGCCAAACTGCAGCAAACACCTGTTACTCACTCTGAGCACGTAACACAATGCTATGACAGTTATGACATGGATGTCTTCAGAAAACATGGGTTATTTGTGCCACAACTCAATGAAAATAGTGCCAGAGGTGCAAAATGTAATTGGTGAAAGACCAATGATAATCACATCAAATAGTACAAAAAATAGTTTATTTTCTAATCCATTCATTTGATGGATCAAAACTGAGATCTTCCACTATTTTCAGTCCATAAAAGCGTCAACCAACACCAATGTTTTCTGCCATCTTTTAGGATGCTGCTGTTTTACAGTTAAAATGGTTTGATTCTGAAGTGCCTTCATAACAATGGTAGCATGAAACAGAAGTCTGAGAAAAGCGAAATATTTTCGATCCAGTTTTTTTGCATCCATGAACAGTTAGTGCATGAAGATGATCTTGAACTAGATCTTGAAACCCTGACCTGCAGACCGTTTTATAGCCTGTTTCTTTTCCCATTAGCTTACCCATTCGCTTGTATGTAAAAGAACAAAACAAGGATAATAATTAGGGGACAGGACACTGAACCAAACATTACTTTTGAGCCTCTGAGTGTGTGAATGTAAGAGGAAAAGTGCAGGATCACTATAATACTGTGAATGAATGTTTATAGAGAGTGTTGCTTGTTATGCAAGGTATCATAAATGATCAACACAAGTGAAAAGCACTACTAAATAAATTCAACCTGGTTACCATTTGTGTGTGCCATGAGTAGGATTATAAAACAGAAGTTAGATACACATGTGTGAATGCTTTCCAAATTGTTTTAAATAGACAAAATAAAACTACTGACGACTCTAAAAGCTATGATTAAAAAAGGCCATAAAAGACATAAGCCATAACATTTCTATGGCTTATGATTTTAAAGGGTAAAGAGGTGCAGATGTTCACCTGACTGTCGAGACCAAGACACAGCAGCATGATGAAGAACAGTGGAGCCCAGAACTGATAGCCGGGCATGGTGGAGAGAACTTCAGGATACACAACAAACACCAAACCAGGACCTGAGACGGTTAAGAACAAAGTTTTAATGAACTGTAGACAGAGAAAAACAACTATAGCCTTCTATCAGCTGAACCACAATGTCACTTTGTATATTACCGTCTTGTCAAAAAGTAGAAGGAAAAGACCACTGTGCAATTAACTTAATATTCACTCATTTTTTGTCATGTTACAAAAGCAAACTTCAATGTTTCTTATGCGACGTAGCAACAAAGCCTATTTCTTATCAGTAAAAGGGAAAAATATATCTTGTTCTCAAAATTGTGTGTATTCATCCACTTTAAGTCGGCGCTCGAGCCTTAAATGCGTTTACAGCTGCAAGTCTTGTGTGATCCGGCACTACAAGCTCTGCATATTTGGAGAATGGAATAGTTGCCCGCTCTTTTTCATAAAATAGCTCAACCTCTTACTGGCTGGATGGGAAGCATCTGCAAAACATTTATCAAGTCTTTCCACAGATTCTTAATTGGAGTTAGGTCTGAACCTAACTTGAAAACAAGCATCTCTCCAATGCAGTTTTTTTATTGCACCTAAACTAGCTGAAAACACCAACAACCCCTCAAATTTTATATAACTCCCAAAAGAAAGTATTAATAACTGTTTGTATGTTACTGAGTAAGGGTAAAGTTAAAATGAAAAATCTCTTTATGTAAAAGTATAATTTTAGGTCAGAAAGGTACTGGTCTTCACCACCTTTTAAAGTTTGTGTCAACTTGATCCAAGGGAAACAAATGGTAGCAACAAATATTCCAAGTGAAATGAGAAACATCTTGTATCTTTACAAAATGTTTAGCAAAATAAAACCATTTACTCTAAAGGGCTATTTAGTGTTTTCCAAAAAGTCAGTGCACTTCTTGAATGAGTTCTTACCATCTGTGGCTATGTTATCCACTGGTAGATTGTGTTTAAAAGACATGTAGCCAATAGCTGAGAAGATTACAAGGCCAGCCAGGATACTGGTGAAGGAATTGACTAATGACACTACTAACACATCCCTGCAAAACAACAAATTACATTTTTCAGTCCACCGAAAGAGTTTTAAACATGATGTGACTGTCACAACTGATTATCAATACAACCTTTTTCATATGTGCTGTCTGCTGGTAAAGAATGTTATTGTTTTGTCAACAATGAACTCAGAAAATATGACTTCCAATAACAAAGAAACGTCCTTTAAAACAGATACGATTGAAAAACACTTAATATTGAAAAGTAGCTACTGTGTGCTGTCTGCACCATTCAGAAACCCAATATATCTGTGCTATTACCTAAAGAACTTAGTTTTTTTTATATACTTAAGTCTTTATGTATAAATGAGTCTTTGTTAGAGAAAACCACTGAACATGTTGGTACATTATGCATACAACAAAGCTTTTATTTGTTAAATATAGTAAAAACAACAACAAAAATCACATTGTACCTTGTGATGTTGTTGTTGAACTTGTTGTAGCTAGCCATTGAAATCATACAGCCAAATGCTATTCCCAGAGAGTTAAACACCTGGGCAGCTGCATTGACCCAAACCTGCGACACAGACAGAAGAAAACAAAAACCAGATTTATACGTTTTTATTTGATTTAGCTTTACTTTTCGTTGTTTTATTTCTTCGTGTTCATGGAGTCATCTTTCAAAAGAAGGACACCGAGGTTAAACAACATTTAATAATTATTGCTCTTAATGGAGCCACTGCAAGTCAAATCTGCTCAAAATGTTTAATTTTACAACAACAACAAAAAAAAAACCACCAAAAAGGGGGTTTTGGATAATTTGACTGGAGATTGTAAACATTTAAAGATTTGTGTTGTTTACCTGTTTTACTTTTGACATCCTGACATTTGCTAAGTTTTGAACAGAATTAGTCTAATAACAAATCACTCAAAAAGAAACGTAGACGTATTACACGTCTGACTTACACACAAAATATGGTTATAAATTCAAACAATCTCTGTTAGGTGCTGCTTCGTTGCCTTCAGTCTCACCTTGACTTCAAACAGTTTGCTCCAAACAGGTGTTATAAAATAAAGGATGCCTGCCTTTGCTCCGGGCAGCTGGATATTATTGATGAGGAGGGAGAACAAGATAAAGTATGGAAAGACAGCAGTGAAATACACCACCTATGTGGAACAGAAAAGAAAAAAAAACATTGTTGAATGTGGAAGCCTCCATGGCTAACCTTGTGGATACCAGCTTTGTCAGTAATTTTACAGTCAGAAAAAAAAAAAAAACATTATTATTTTAACAAGTTAGGTCAGAAAGTATTTATCAACAAAAATACCATGACACAGCTAATCATTAATGCGATTTATGATTTGACGCATGAAAGAGTGACGTAAACTAACAGAAGAAGGAAAATATAATTCCACAGCACTACGCATGTATACGTCGGGTGGAAAAACAATAATGATTCAAACCTTGCCTGTGGATTTGACTCCTTTAAATATGCATAAATAAACAATGATCCATGAGAGAAGAAGACAGCCAAATACTTCCCACTGTAGGCCACCAGCTTCTTCAATCCCACTGGTCTTCTCTAAAAGTTTGTGACTGGCGGGGAATAAGAAAAAAAAGACATGAATATTTCTATATCTAGATCTCTTCCTCTTCCTTCCTGAGCAACGATAAGAGACGAGGCTGATCTTTGCACATAAAGAATGTGACATTTGCAGGTGACACAAGAGTGAATTATTTAAAACTTAAAATTACATAATTTGAGTAAGTGCTTGTAAATTAAATGTAACTGAAGCAGGGAAAAACTGCAGGCTTCTCACTCAAAGAACTGCAGGCTTGACGACTGCAGGTGGGTGGCATTGCCAGAAAAACCGCTGGAGCAGTTTCCAACGACATTCCACGTGTTGTTGCAAGACGACCAGGGGAGAGTTCCTCTGAATGAGTTGAACAAGTAGAAAAAGGCCCAGCCCATGAGCACATTGTAGAATGTGCAGAAGACAAAGGAGATTACGACTGTGGCCAGGCCTACACCTGTGGAGGAACAGATGGCAAAGTAAGGCGTGATTCAGCAGAAGTCGTGCAATGTGTGCTGAAGAGGTTACACACTTCACCAGGAGCATTACTTATTACTGTAGTCTAAAGAAAACCTTATTTTCTGGTGGTTGTTGAATAGAACAGCAAGAGGGGATCAAAGTTCTGCAAAAGCTGTAAATTATTTAATATATAAGCCATTGTTGTTCCAGTTGGAGTGGGCCAGGCTTCAGACTGCATAAACTGAGCAGTGACTGGGTACAAGCAATCTTGTTTTACATTTTCTTTGAATGTGCCTTGGGTGACTCATTGCTTATCGAATTTATTTCAGCAGTGACTCAAATCTTGCCTCCTTTTCAATGTTCACTGGAAATATAGATAACTTTTTCTATCATTTTTAGCAGATTATTTAGCCCATAACCTCGACTCAAATTCAGGGATTGCTCACGATCAAGAACGCTGGCATGAATTCGAGCCTGTTTCTGTGGGGGGAAAAAATCTATATAATACGAATGTTTCAGCTTTTGAATAGAATTACTTGTTTTCCACTTATTCTAACTTAACTTAAACCTTATAGGGTTAACGTTCTGAGCACAAATTTGAATGTAAACCAAGAAGATATGTATCAAATGTCTAACTTAATCAATCCCACCAAGTATTTATATGCTTTTTACATGCAAAACCCAAGTTTTCTTCATTTTCATGTGTGAATGCAGAGAATCTGATCAGAGGTTTATCTCCATCAAAACAAGCAGCCTCTGTCAGTGAGAGAGACACTTACCTTTAAAGAGGGGGCAGATCTTGGCGAATGCATGCACTGGTCCTAAACGAGTATACTGGCCAACAGCAAACTCCATAAAGAGCAGAGGAATGCCGCAAATGAAAACCATGGCGATGTAGGGGATAATGAAGGCACCTGAAGCAAAAAGTGGCAAAATATTAATATTGTGACCTTCCTAAAATAATGGCCTTTTTTCTGTTTTTTTTTTTCTTTTTTTTGCCAAAAGTGATTGTTGAAAATCCCCACCTTTTTTTGACACACAAAAAAAATCATTTTGGCCAAAAGAATGACTATTATTTTAGGAAGGTGACTGTTTAAATATCTGAATAATTCCTAAATAGGGCTAATTTCTAGAAAACAGTTGCAGGAAAATGTTTGAGAAGATTTCAGTGGAACATTTTCTCACTGTAAAAATGTTAGATCATAATTTACTAGATCATCTTTAAAGATAAATAGATCACATTTCCTTGTGGTATGTAAAACCACCTGTAAAGTTTCAGGTTTTCACACAGTAAAATGTGCTCAATATAATTAACTGTCTGTGAAAAGAACTTGCAGAAAAAAACATAACCCGTGGACTGCTAAGACCCAGTTCTACCTGAAATCTGAAAAGCAATGAATTCAGCTTAAAACCATATTTAAAAAAATTGCGTAATGATGGTTTGGCCTTTACATGTTGAGTTTTCAGAAAGCTTCATAATGTGGACTTTTCTTTATTATGAATGATGACAAATCATCTTCTGACAAACTTAATCTTTAGTGGATTACATACCCCAATGCAATTGGCTGGAAGAGGTCTCGCTCTGTTCACAGTAAAATTTTCCACCACTGTGTCACTTACAAGTTGTAAAGATACCTTTCTGATTTTCTCTGACTCCCTCTCATCAATGTTTTCTCACTAACCTAGTTTACATGACTGCATTTCCAAAGTTTATCATTCTCTACAATTGATCCATTTATCTCACTTTGAATTGGTCATTGTTTTGTAACTAGTAATTCTATTTGTCTGTTTAGTTTATTTAATAAGTTTTGAACATCTCATTGCGTGTCTTGGTTAAATACAACAAGAAATCTACAGAAATTTATTGGAGCCATTCCTGGACAAACAGCAAACGTAAACTTTGGTCAGCAACTGGTTATGAGAGACAAGAGAAAAAATATGACTCATGTGGCTCATATCCTTATCAAGCCAACAACAAAGAACATCCTGCAATTATTGTCTTTCCCTTCCAGCAATTAAATAACGCTTATTTTCTAGCTGACAACTAGTTTCAACTTGCCTTTGCTTGTTTTGCAGTTGCCCGAGCAAAAAGTTAACCCAGAAACCAGTTTATTATTGGTTTAAGTACTGATTACAGCAGTACGCGCCATCTGGCAACCTCACCTCCGCCGCTGCTGTAACACAGATAAGGAAACCTCCAGACGTTTCCCAGTCCCACTGCGTATCCCACCGTGGCCAGGATGAAGTCCAGCTGCCCACTCCACGTGGGTCTCTGAGCTCCTGTATCAGAGGCTTTGGCATCTGACAGTGGCTTTGAGTTTTCCTCTGCGAGCTCCATCGCAGCTGGTAGAGATGAACTAAAAATCGAATGTGCATAAATAAACCGCGCTCTCCAATAAACGCTATATTCGATGAAATTCAGTTTATTTGAGACCATGTACACCCAAAGAATCTCTAACCTTCCTGAAGTCAGTGTTTTATCTAAACAGAGCTGTTTGAAAGGCAGGGGGACAGAAAATATCACAGTCAGCGCGGGTAAATCCGTGTCAACCCCACCGCCGGGTATTGTTAAGGAAGAATTTCTAAAATAAGTTAACTTTGGAAAAGTTTGGCT
>NW_015112695.1:228494-252144 GCF_001443285.1 Poecilia latipinna | reverse complement strand
AAAAATAATAATTTTTCTCAACAGTATGTTTCCCCATTCACTCAGCCCACTGTATGTAACGACCGCAGGCGGCCTTAACCTAACCGACTTCACCGATCAGCGAATCTGTTTGCAACGAGAGGTGCGCAAGGCACGCCCTTTTCAAAATAAAAGCCTCTGCCTGCTCTACAGTGTTACATGACCCAACCAGGTGTTACATAGGTTCTATAACCTTCAGATTATGTGACTGTGGAGGCGATTTTAAGAAACTAAAATAGAGATTTTCACGTATTTTGACGAAAATGCCACCATTTTAATACTATATAATAACAACTCCTTTGTCATTAAACTGACTTAGAGGGCCCTCTTTCACTTAATGCCCATATACACAGACTGAATTGATCATCCCAGAATTTACACAGACAGCCTTGTACACTATTTCACAACCAGGTGAAAAGTACAGTGAAGTTATACATTAATGTGAGATGAACGAGTACAAGACAATAAATACATGTGCGTCACATTTTTACTGCTCTTTGCAGTTCTAATTTATGTATAGCGTTGTGCACGCAAACTACAAACTTATTTGTAGTTTGTGGGTAAAACTGTGCCAAACTGTAAACAATATCATCAGAGAAAAACTCAGATTCACCTCAGAACTGTTCAGTTTGGAGACATTTTCAGTAAAGAATCATAAGGAAATTAATAACATTTGCTTCACAGATTTTGACAACTATAGTTCAACATTTTTGTCTGTACTGACTAAAGCAGTTAAATTAGGAGTTTTCGTTTGAAAGGGAATGATTTAGTGTTGATAATATAGCCGACTTCAATTTTTCCACAAGGTTTTATTTAAAGTGAATTTTCATCCTGAATGTGGCTATAGAAATTGAAATTTAAAACTGTGGTTCTTCAACATTTCACATAGGGTGACGCTGTTTTTTAATTTCGCCCTTAACAGTTTGAATAAGGACTTATCCTTATTCAAAAACTATTTTTGCCCATACACTCAGACCTTCTGTCACTTTTGAATACCTAGTTAAGATAATATGTGAGATGACACAGTAGAATCCAAAGATAGTCTACACGTGCTTCTTAAAAGCTGATGACGATAGTACTGCTGATAAAGTCATGGTTGTCAGAGACAAGGTGCAGATAGCTGCTTGAATGATGCACTTTGAAGTGTTTTAACAAAAACAAAAAAAATACATATAGAACATGAATAGGATTTGATGCATGGGCAAAATGACAGCAAAAGAACAAAAATCATGATTCGGCAACTAACAGTGAAAAATCAGGAATTTAAATACAGAGTCAGGGAGGTAGAGTGACCAGATAAACTAATCCAGTGGTTCCCAAACTTTTTCTTCTGCGCCTCCCCAGTGGTTTCCAAACATATTCTGCTGATAAAAGTGACAGAGGACACACATATGGGAAGTGTGGAAGCCTCTACTGTATCAAATTAACATAGGAATAACAGAGAGTTGGCCATTCTAAGGTAAAAACCCAGCACAGTGTTCATGTTTTTTTTTTTTTCATCCAGACGGCTTCCCGCGCCCCCCTGCAATGACACGGCGCCCCCCTAGGGGGCGCGCCCCACAGTTTGGGAACCTCTGAACTAATCAGTGGAAATGTAGCATACTAGTGGAAGGGTAAACAGCAAGGAAACCGAGGGAGAGACTAATTAAAACAGAGGCTCTTTTAACCAAAAGAAGAAAAAACCACTTCATCTAAGAAAAATACATTTACAGAGCTCAAGAATAAACTAATAAACTAAACCCAAATGTATTAACTAATATGGCAACACCCAAACAACAAAAATAAACAAACTGAAATGATTTGAATATGGCAAGACATATGGAAATGGCCTGTACTTGTCCAGTGTTTTATCAAGTCCAGATGACCCCAAAGCGCTTCACACCACATTCAGTCATTCACACATTAAAGAAGACACATTTTCCACAAGGAAATGATCAAACATAATCAAAAACCCAAGACGCAGACACTCAAAGACTGTGACAAATAATGTCGAACTCTACCCTACATTTACTCCCTAAGAAAAAAACTATTATTCATAATACTCGGTATATTTCATGTGGGTGTTTGCTTGTATATCTTCAGTGTGTGGCATTACTGTCACATGGCCTTTAGATGGCGTCGATGACCCTCGTTTTCACATTTTGTCTCCAGTTTTGAGCCCTTTTCTGCCTCCAGGTGCTGCAGCTGAGCCTTTCCGCTCTCCGTACAGGAATGTGGCGACCGCATTACGTCACTTGTCCTGCCAGCAAGCGAGAAAAGCAGCTCCGTCCACCAGGAATTTGGTCTTTGTATTTGTGCGCAGCTTTAAAGGGGGGGAATTAGTGATTTTCCTGCTGATGTATTCAGAGCTGAGTGGAGGTCTGGGATGTAAACGAGAGGCGACTCATGACAGCTCCGCTGCTGCAGAATGAGAAGCTTGTAGAAGGAGCACAAATCTCGACGACGCTCTCGGTAGAGTCGATGGAGGAACCAGAAAGTAAGGAGTGCTTTCAGGTTGTTATTCTATAATGAGGCGAGGCTGTTTTTGTATTACTGGAGCTAACCGTTTGTAGCGCTTTACAAATAGGAGCCACTTTTTAATTCATACTCTTTTCTACGTTTTTTTTTTATTTATTTATTTTATTTTTAGGCTTCGGTGGCGTGGACAGGGGTTGATTGAATTGAACTCGGCTTCTATTGTTACTAATTTTAGACAGTTTTTCTCTCTCACTTCTCAAGCATTGACTGAACACTTGCTTTTTTTGCAGGTAACTGTTATTGTGCGGGCTGTGGAGGAAAAATTCAAGACTCATTCCAGATGAAGGTCCTTCAGGATACCTGGCACAACGCCTGCTTTCAGTAAGTGATCCCAGGTTAGGGATTTTTTTTTATTTTATTTTTTTTGGGACACGCCCATGCAACCTTGAGCTCGGGTTTAGTCTCAGCAAAAAAAAAAAAAAAAAGTAGAAAAGCTTTTAAACCTTTTATAACGTAGATGATCCCCGAACCCGCTTGTATTTGTGCACAACCCCCAGACATTCCTGTCGGTGTCACAGAGCAGGGCTGGTGATGGTCCTGCTCTTCTGGAGGACTTTGTCCTTGTGTACTGAGGCTTAATGATTGCCTGAGTGGTGATGCTGCTCAAAGCTCAGGGTGTGTGTGTTTGGGGCAGTGAACCTACACGCACAGGTGAATACCTCACATGCCTACCTGATATAACTAAAGGGTTTCTCCCTTTAGTTAACAATTGATGTTCATATGTTTCCTCCTGATGATGATATGCTTTGTTGTTTTGAATTTGCATTTGAAAAGCAAAAAAAAAAAAAACATTTGTTTGACTAATTTAAGAAAACTACACTAATGCAAACCAGAGTCCTCTTGCATGTTTGAGACGTTAAAAGGGAATACATTTTTACAGGTGAATGTGCTGTTTCGGTGCTGCAGTGAAAATATAATTATTTTGTGTTGTGTAACTTGTGTACACCAATATTTCAACCCTTTTTCCACTTCAAACGTTTTCAGTTGTAAGATTAACCTTTAAGGATTTTTTTCTTACCATTATTAAAAGAGAGGACAGTGCACATTAAAAAAGAGAAAAACTCTATAAAAGATTGACATAACCGGATGATTTTGATGTGGTTCTAGTCATTATGAAGCAACAGTAACCTCAGTCTCTAGCACAAATGCTCAGTCCCATGTATTCCCTGCTTAATTGTTTTTTTTTGTGTGTGTAATTTCAGCAACATTTCACTGTGATATTTTGATAAACTTGTTTTGATCCAAGTTTGCTGTTTATTTTCAATTCTAATGGATTAGTTGGTGACACAGCTTTCAGTTTAGCTTTAGCTAGAAATATCTTCTCCCTTCTTCACATACTAATGAGCCTTCACTGCATGTATTTCTGTTAAAATACAAAAAACTCATTAAATATTAACTTTCAAGATAACATGACTAAAAATAACACTAAATGTTTAAAAGTAGTCTGGTGTGGAAAACAACTTTGTGAGAAGATGTTTAATTCAGATATTTAAGTCAGATTGGAACCCCGCAAAAATATCTGCAATCTTTAGAATGACTTTAATCTAACTTATCACTAATCACTAACCTTTCACAATGTGTATGTGTGTGTATATATATATATATATATATATATTTTACCTAACAAGCAATAATATAATATTCCCCATCCCTAGAAAGCATGTTTTTTTATTTTAAATAAACTGACCCACCGGTTTTTCTGGTTTTCCTTGAAAAATACTTTTCCTTTTTCTCTGCAGTTTCATGATACCACAAGTCCATCAAGCTTAAAAGAAAATAAATCCAAATAATAAAAATTTCTGCACAAAAAAATATAAAAGCTAAAATTGTGTTAAACACCAAATTAACCAATTTCAACAGCAGATAAAAATTTTGAGATATCTTTTTGTACTTTATGCATGCAGTAAATTCTTCACCACATTTTTATTTTAGGGCTAAAAAAACAGCATCTTGTTACTGAAATTACTCTACTTTTATATACAAATAATGTTTGTCACTTTATTGAAATAATTAAAATTGTTACATTCAAAAACTTAAGACAGGAGTTTTACTTAAGTTGAGTTTTAGTGTCCTCACATAACCCGGTTTTACGCCCTTTAAAGATACCGACTCTGCAGTAACAAATTAAACCTCTTATCTCATTCAAATGACCTGACACCGTTACATTGCAACTCGCCTCTTTTATTTGTACTTAATACCTAGATTCCCCCCCCCCCACTCTGTCTTTAAGCTGCATTTCTAAAAATAAAAAAAGTTGCAGAGCTGACATGCTTTGCATGTGTGTTTGTAACTCGGCACCTTCGTAAACTGACACCCTTATCTCTGGTGGCATTCTTTGCCAGACAATGCGTCTTAAGAAAGCAAAATAAAACGTGTCCTTGCTGAAAGAATATGCAGCGTGTTTTCTTTTTTCCATTGTACACATGTTGCCTGCCACTTTGCCCTATTCGCACCTCCACCTTGTGTAACATTCTTGTGAGCGAACGTCACTCCTGTTCCAGTAAACCTGGTGGTGTTACTGAGTCCCATAGGTAACACTACATTAGCCTGTGCTGCACATTCCTAGACAGCGATTCAGATCTGTGAATTGCTGTTTCAGACACCACCAAAGTCCTTTTTTTTTTTCTTTTTTTTTCTTTTTCTTTTTTCTTTAACAAAGCAACCCACTTAGCTTTTGTTCCTCACTTTGTGTGCAGTGCTGGAGATCTTATCGAAGCTTGCCACAGTACAGGGTGGAGCTGCTTGGCCTTCTTAATTCACCTTCATTTCTTTCTTCTGCTGTATACAATTTCAAAGATGGAAGCTTCTGTTAACATGCAGAGACATTTTCCACCACTGTATTACAAAAAGAAAAGTGTTTATATCCTAATCTTCCTTCTGCAGGTAAGCGTGTAGAGGTTGAATGGGATTGCTGATGAACACAATATCTCTGGAAAGTCAAGAAATGAATGATCCGCATTTTGCCTGTTGCATGTGTTGGACTTATTGGAATCCTTGTGACTTTGCTGCGGTATAAACCAAATATGTTTCTTACAGCTAGAACAAGCTGACATTTTTCTTTCATGCATGCCAATTAAAATCACTGGTGACAGATCGATCTTCATCTGAGGCTAACGAAGTCTTTTGGGGATGAACGATGCCCTGAAATGACGTTATAGTGTAGGACATTTGCAGATGTTTTAAGCTCCATTGGTCACGTCTCTCCCTCTAAATACAAGCAGGAATGTGGGTTTTAGGAAATGAGTAATGTTTGCTTTGTAGTGTTTGTGCAGCAATGTCAATGCCATTGTTTGCCTTAGAGCCACCTGAATTAATGTTCTCTGCCATCCATTCAGCAGTGTGTGGATGAAGGATTCAGGTGTTTTTATGACACTTGCATCATCTCATTCAGGCATTATGTGGACATAATTACACAGTGTTTGTTTTATGGGGAAGTGATTTCTCCTTTTTTCTGTTGACACTTGACATCATATTTTCCTCATTTTAATTTACCTTTTGTCCCGTCTAACAATTTAAGTATCACCTGGTAACTCCAATCCAGGCTGACCTGCGACGCTGTCCTAAATGCATTTGTTTTAACAGGACCGTTTTAGGGTGATGATAAACCACTAAGGATAGATGATCATGTAAAGAGACTTTTTTAGCCTATTTATAAAAATCGTAACCGTCTAAAGTCTCATGTCAAAGAATCGTATCCAGCACAAGTTCACTACAGCGGGATATTCAAAGCTAACCGTTTGGACCCACTGGAATGTCTTTTTTCCTTCCTCACACAATGTGGTTCAATCTTCATCCATAAACAATGGTTCTTTTCATGTCTGCATTGAACATGCAAACTAATCACTCACAAGATAGAAAAAGGATGTGAATGTTATTAAAAGATACTTCAAGTCTGATGTTCAAATTAAGGACGTTTAGAAATGTGAGCTTTCAAAGAAGCTCCTTCAGACACATGATGGGGCCTAAAACCTGGATTGCTGCTGAAGCTGCTGTTTTTAAGTTCGACTGGATAATTTGAATCATTGGACTTTAGAAGGACCCTTACTGAGGTATGAGGCAGGATGTTCATTAGCCCATCACGAGGCAGGCTTTCTAAACAATAGAAATTCTTACTCAGGTTTCCAGAAAACCACGAAACAGTCACAATTTCCCACCAACAGCTTGAGATAAGGTTCAATGGAAAATAATGCTGTTTGTAGGATAAGAGCTCGCCTTATGAACTCATATTCTTGGTACGTCTATTAACACACAAGGGAGAGGGAGAATCATGCTGTGGGAGGCTTTGTATCCTGTCGTCACCAAGGAAGAGTCATTTAAAAATGTTGAAATACCGCAGAATTAAAATGTGTTTATATGAAAACCCAAAATTATGCTAAATAGAAAATTAGGACATCAGATGAATAAAAGTAACAAAACTTTCCAGGTCGCAGCTTTATATTTCTGTTACTTATGTTCACTTTAATTGATATTGCGTAATATTCTAGGTTTTCTGAGAAACTGAATTCTGGATTTCAATTAGCCGTATGCTAAATTGATCAGCATTAGCAAAATGAAATACTTGAAATATCTTACTATGAATATAATGCATCTATGTAATAAATTAATTTTACTTTTTTTAATAGTTAATTATTAGATCTAAGTAGGGATGTTGTAAATATTTGTTTTTAGATTTTGAGCATTCTACCCATTACTCTGGCAATTAATTGAGTAATCAAATAAAAAAAAATGGATAAAATTAAATATTGGTAAATACTGCCCTAACAGTATAAATATCGGATATCAACATCAGCTCAAATTTACATATGTGTGCATCCCTAACAATTACTTTTCTGTAGTTTAAAAATTTAAATCACAACAATAGTTCACTTTTTAAGCTAACCTGGACAAAATTATGCTAAATTATGTTCAGCTTAATAATAAAGCAGCAGACTCACAGAGACACTTATTAAAAAAAAATGTCTATACTCAAGCTTTTAGTTTAAGTATTGATCCTCAGTCAATTTAATAGATTAACTCACTTTTCCCAGCCATTTGTAACTTTTGTGACCATGTGTGTGTGTGACCAGATTTGGCGGCTTTGTTACACACATAAACATATATACCGCCACAATGCGCTCTGCCATCCATTTGATGCGACCAGGACGGTAGGAAATGCTTTTCCTTGTTTGTCCATAAAGCTACATTTATGCTAAGAATCAGCTACAGCAGCCTGCTGTGAGTCTCCACTGTACCTGCATGCACACACTAAGAAAGGAGGAGAAAGGCATCGCACCAGTCATTTTAAGGATGCCTATTGAAAAAAACAATAAAAGCCAGACATTATCAATCAATGGATTCCCCCCTGATTCTCCAGACTGAACTTGAAAGTTGGATATGTTATGTTGCTAGCACTTAGCAACTCATACACAGAAGTGAAAATGTTGCGTGACGCAAATAATCACCCGGCCGGAACATGGCGTATTAAATGGTAATGAAGCTCGGAGTTTTAATAATCAAATCATTCAAGGAGTCGTTGCAGCTCTACACCTAAGTAAGAATGAGAGAGTATACCTGGTCATTGTACTTTATTCTTTATTAGCATCTATTAAAACTATCCATTGGAAAGTTTGCGAGTTGTAAAATCTAAAGTTAAACTACTTTTCCATCTTCCACTGAGAACTAAAAGTACTGGAGAAATGCTTCAGAAAAATGTATAGCTTTTCTTTATTTGGGCTGCACACATGTGAACTTTCAAAGTTTTACAAACGTTTTTATTTGATGCCAGCTGTTCTGTCCAAGTCATTGCATTTACTGGTACTAAAATTAAACAATTTTTGGCCCCTTTTCACTTACATCAGATGCTTGGCCTTTAAAACAGCTGCAACCGCAGCCATTATTACTCACGCAGCCTTCACCTCAGCAAACTTTGTTCTCCGTTTTTGACTCATCAAATCACAGCGAGTTGTCTGAAGCCGTAGTCATTTTGCTGACCTCTGGTTTATCTTCAACGTTTTTTCTTCACATTTTTTCTGGAAGCAGTAACACTTGTGTCTCTGCATGTTGACGCTTTGCTGTTCTGTCTGCCAGAGAGCCAATGTTTTTTTGTTTTCCCAGTTCCCTGCATTTCTCTCTGCAGTCGAAACAAAACCATGTGTTCCTCCGTCTGCAGGACAGCTCCTTCTAAAGTAAAGCCAGATAACTCTGAAATATCTGGATGTGGTGCCAAAGTCAATAATCTGGAATCAACCATACCTACAGTACAGAAAGCAACGTGATGTGCGGCTGTCACATGTAGGCTGCTGAAAACTCAAAAAACAATGTGAAAATGCTGATAACCTATGCTGACTTGTATGAGGGATCAATTAGGATTCCTTTCACTCTTAAGAAAATTTTTAATTATTCTGCACATTGACTATATGCCCACCTAAATTAAAGAAAGTTGTCAATCAGAAGGTCACTACAGTTTATATTTGCAAACCGTCCCGAAGGCCTTGACGTGTACTAAATACTAGTTGCTCTTTTTGGTCTTTTTGTTTCATTTCACCATTGGGAGTTTATGGCATACGATGCTATTTGTTTGCCTGCAAGCTGTGACCTAAATCTTAGACTTCTTTCAGCATAATGTGGCAGGATTTCATAGAAACCACAGTGGGAGGGTCAAGGTTGAAGAATAAAAGCAAAACTTAAATGAAGGCAACAACAATGGAAACCTCACAGCAGACTTTTCAATAACGCAAAACTCCAGCGAGGCAGTTTCCTCCATGATTTACATAATCGGTGCTGCTTGATTGAGGAAATGCTTTTAGACTGTAAACACTTCCTAGTTTGGAGCATCTTCTGCATTCCTTCCTCTGAACATTTTGTCACTAGGTTGTTGTCATTAAAGTTCCTTTTACTGTGCCAAGCTTCACCTCAGGTGACAGACTAATCAGCAGCTGAAGCAGTCAGCAGAAATCCAAGTAAACATTTGGATCGGTATGTGTTGATCTTATTGGGTTGGGAAATGTTTCTCCTTAATTGCGAAGGGATTTGACAAAAGAGGATCTTACCCAAGAGAATATAGTCCAAACTTGTGCCAGAAGTATTTTAATGGTTTACTTTGCATGTCTTGGCCTAAAGGTTAACAGATGGTTTTTCAGTGTTTACATTGACCAAGATAAGGAAAAGAACAGCGATGTACAGCTGTAAGCAAAAAAAAAAACAATAAACAGCAGGGTGATCTGCAGACTTTGTCCTTGTGGATAAATGTTTTTTTTTTTGCCTACCTAGTGCTTTTGGGGTTTTCTGTCTCGCTTCTTATTTTATGAAAAGTTTAATCTTTTCAAGGTTCTAGAATCATTCTACACCTTTAGTGGACAAAGGATTAATTTTAATCAGCTTCATGGGTGGAACGACTCCGCAAAGCTAAAATAACAGCAGCCATGCAAGTTCCTACACATCCCAGAGACAAAATGTATCTAAGCCTTTTCGAGCAAAAAGGCGTAGATGCATGTTCTTATTCTCGGGAACAGTCTGAGTGTATATGTACCAGCTCCGTTCTGTCCTGTACATTATGAACAACACTTGAGCAACAGGCTGCAAAAAGTGCTATTATATCTGTTTTGCAATTATTTAAAGTGCAACCATTCTGTAAATGGTTCTTCTGTGACAGGGTCTCTTTGCTCTAATTATAAGCTCAATCAATGAAAGCCAATCAAATTTGAGGATCCCTGTTAAAATTTGAAACATTTCTGTGAGAGTGTGTGATTAATTAAAAGTGTTTTTATTGATAAAAAAAAGGCTGTGTTTTGCATATATCAAGAAAAAGAGGGACTTTGGTCCCAAAAACAAAGACTTGAGGCTAGATTTGAACTTATCCACAAGAATGACTTGTGGATAATTTGTGATGGGATCCTTGGCGATCTGAAACCAAGTATTTTAGTGGTTCGGGTTGAATAAGTATCCCATCATCCATCCACAATCTTGGGTTTTCTATTTAAACCCTGATTTAAATAGCAACCTCTACATTGAAGTTTTTGTAAACTTTTGTTTTTATACTTGTGAAATTTGCTAAAAGTCAATTAGCGCGCTGCTGGTTTAAAACATAGACTTTCATTGTGAACATGTGTAGAAACCCTGTTCTAGACATGTTTGATCGCAGTGGATTGCCAATCTAACGAAAGACAGATACATTTTTAAAGATTTTTTTTGCTTTTAGCTTCCCAGAGGGGGAAAAAAAAACAGACTGTACAGTTGTACGGTGTAGAAGATCCTGCATCTCTTGTCCTGCTTTGATTTCTGCAGCTGTCTGACTGTCTTTGTCTTTCCAGATGCTCTGTCTGCTCTGACAACCTCACTAACTGGTACTATGAGAAGGATGGCAAGCTGTACTGTCAGAAACACTACTGGGAGAAGTTTGGGGAGCTCTGTCACGGCTGTTCGCTGCTCATGACAGGACCTGCCATGGTAAGTCCGTTATTATTATTTTTACATTTTTTTACTGGTATCTCTTTACAAGAGATGCCAGCCTGTTATCACAAACTGTCTTGAGACGGTGTTTTTGCAGAAACTGTCTATTCATCTTGAAGTTTGTAAGCAGTTTTATTTTTATTTTTTGGGGGGGGGAGTTGAAAAGCTCTTTATGAATTTAACAATGAGAGCATCTAACAGTCACAACAGAATCGAGGTGTAAGTGCTGGAGGGTTTTTTTTTTTTATTATTTAACCTCCTAAAAGGGACTAAAAGTATATATTTTTGTATAACTACCAATGTCTTACAAACCCAGGAGTTTTTATTGGTTTCTTGGCATGGTGACCTAATCTGAAATTTAAATCTAAAGCCAATAGTTCTGATTTAATTATGTTATTTTATGCAGGAATCTCACAGATGTCAGTCCACTTTTCTTATTTGTGGGATTTTTTCCCCCCCTTTTGCTTGAACTGCTGACGAGAGGCCAGCTCTTTATTTTTTGTGAATGTGGTCTAATTATTCGAGTGAGTATGTTGGTAAATGTAAATCTGAAGCAGTTTGGGAGCACTCCAGGGCAGGAAGGACTGAGAGATGTGGAGACTCGAGCCAAACTCTGCTCTTGATTCAGTTTTAGCTTTTCTCTTTTTTTCATGCTGGTTAAAAAATAGCCTAAATATCGTTCTGGTGTAAATACTAATAACAGATGGTAAAAGGAAAATGATTACAGATGGCATTTGAACTACTCTAGACTATATAGAGTAGTTCAAACCTCACTCTGTTTCTTCAGCTCACTCATCAGGTTTCTATTGTATTTGTGTTTTGGGATTGAAGCGGACATGCTTTTGTCTCTGTTGAGTTTCTATGTTGATCTAATCAAATGTTTTGGATCATTAACCTGCTGAGAGGCTTGATAAGACTCGATAACGACCCATTTTCAGTGTGTTGGCGCAGTGAGATTACTGCAAAAACAGATTAATTCATTTTAGTAATGTTCTTTTCTATATTGGCAAATAAATAAATATTTAATAAGAAAAGATACACTCAGTGTTAAAAATAAAATAGATTTTTTTTAGGGAAATAGTTTTAGATTTACATGGCAAGTGAAACCATCAATAAATGCTGATTATTCTTTTTAAGGCTCAATTTGATGCTTTTTAAAAAAAATAAAAATCTTTTAAGAGAGCTTTAGGTTGGACCTGTGTGTAGTTAAACTCTCTAACTTTTGCAAACAGAAAAAAAAAGGCATCAAAGATTTACAAACTGTAATTTAAACGATAAGCACTTGAAAGGTTTTAAAGTAGTGTTGATCTAATTTGGATCAGAAATTAACTGCAACGCTGAGTGTGTGCATAATAAAACACAAGCAGCCAATTTGTTTTGCCCTCAATCTATGGACATCTATGAAAACAAATTTCACACAGCCTGTGTCGCGCTCCAGTTTTATTTTTCTGGTAGACCTTATTAGTGAGAAGCTTTTGTTTTTCAGCTGTGAACGATACTTGTTTTTGGCCCGCTGCTGAATCGTGCAGAAGGGGGCTCTGCATAGACTTGTGAATTAGTTTTCCCCCCCTGGAGGCCCCTCTCTGCTCCTTCTCTGTACAGAAGTTCTCCACGGTTCACTTCCCCACATGCAGAATCGAGTGGGAAAGCACCAGAACATGCGGCGGTTTTGGAGCATGTTGGAGTCCAGTGTGGCGAGAAGCTCTGTTAATATTACCCACAGTTATGATGACGTGCATAGATGGCTTTTTAGAGATCCAATATCAGAATTTGACAGAGTAAACGGTGCTCGCTTCAAACCAGACAAGAGTCAATAAATAAGTAAGCAGTAACGTCCTTCAGCTGGAAGCTTCTGCTGCTGGACACAAACAAGGTCACCCAGCTAACATGCGGTCAGACTGACGTTTTCTTTCTGCCACCAAGCAACAGGCAGAGTGTTTTTTCTTTTTTTTTTTTTTTTTTTTTTTTACATTGTGCCGTTGGCGTACGGCTTCATCAGCTTCACCGAGCGTTTTTTGGCAGGACTGAACTGGCACCGCGGCCGATCGGCCAGACAGAAAAGCATTGTGGTCCAGGAGCAGAGGAGGCTCGTACAAAGCTGCTTCTGCTGCTGCTGCATGTTCGGCATCCCAGCCCAGAACACAACTGCTCTTGTTCTAGTTTGTTTGTTTATTGATGAAATTGGATTTTTTATTTTTTTTTTCCCTTCTTAAGCAGTTTTCGGGATCAGTTTATGAAGTTCTGCTCTGTTGCTACATTCGTCTGTTGTCTTGCGTCTCACTGTTTAGGCCCGGGGCAGGGCGTAACCGAGGGGGGGTGGTTTTGTTTTTGTGCTCAAAGGTGAGGAGTTACAGACGAGCTCAGGAGATGTCACAATCGTTTTTGTCGACATCACCTTCAGGCAGCTGGGAATCCTTTTCCAGCACAGACGAAATGACTCACGACTACAGAACATGTTGGAAAAATACCACAAACTTGTCTGTGCTCAAGTTTCAGGTAGATGTGAATAGTCGAGCAAAAAAGGAATGATTTAGATTTTTGTTTTTGAGCATGCCCATCCAGCACAAAGCAGCACACATGAAGATGGGAAAACTTAGGAATGTTCTGAAAAAGCTTTAATATTCATTACACTGTGTGGAAAACTTATTTTGTCTGCAAATATGTCGATTGTATCTATGACTTCATGATGCATAGATTAATCTGAAATTAGTAATTGTTGCAAATGTTTTAATATCACTTAATCTTTTGCACATTTATTCACTTCACAACCACCAACTTCCCTATATTTTATTTAGATTTTTATATAATAAATCCGGATAACTAAATCCAAAACAGAATTGTAAAGCAGGAGAAAACGGATGCAGTTTTCCTATTTTTTTCCACAATAAAGAACCTGTAGTGTTCAATCTAAAAAATGTCGCTTCTTTTCGTCCAACAACGAAAATTCTCCTTTAGAAATTGGAAGACAACCAATTTCCTTTAGAGGTCACTTGAAAGCTGCTTCTAAAAAGTATTGAATCAGAGGGGCTGAATACAAGTAAACAAGTAAACTACATAAAACTACACATTTTATGTAGTTTTATTTCCAAAAAATATTAAAAACCACAATGTTTTTAACTTCACATTAATGTGCTTTTTTCTGTGCTCCTCTTGTCCTTTTACATAAAATCCCTATAAAATCTTTTTTTTTTTTTCATTTTGTTGTAACATGTAGGGATTAACAATATATCGTTATTGCACAACATGAACATAAAATTAATGTTTCTAGTGCAATAATGGTTTTCTATGTGTTACTAGCTCACACTATTCTATTCAGCTGCAGTAAATGCCCAAATCACAGAAGTGGGAAGAGGTCAAAGGTCACTGGGAGCATTGGAAGAACAGAGGAGAAAGAGACTAAGAAAAATCTGAATTTATTGCAGCTAATTTCTGCATCACAGTATTTACTAAAAATATCTCCATTGCAGGATTTTCTCATATCTTTGCGATTCAAATGGAGCAAATAGTTTTACAAGGCTCTGTATTTACTAAGCCCACTGCTTGCTCATGCGCCGGAACATTATCTCATCTTGCATGGGAGAGAAAGAGGGAAGACAGATGTTAAGAGAGCATGACATAAACTACTGAAAGGGAAATTGGTAAGTCATGTGCAGCAAGTGTCAGAGCGAGAGAAAGAGAGAGAGACATGAAAGCAGCAGTGAAACAAACAGCTCAGACCTGCCTGGATGACGTTGGAGCAAATTCCAGACAGGCTGAGAGTGAAGCAGGTGTTGCCGCTGTGTCACAGCTCAATCTGAGGGAGGGTTCACAGAGTCGCACACTTATTAATCACACGGCAGAGGATCTCGACGGATCGTTTTCTCTTCTGTCCTGCATGGGGCATCAGCTGGTTTGCTTCTGGTTGCAGGTGGCTGGAGAACACAAGTACCACCCCGAGTGTTTCGTGTGTCTGAGCTGCAAGGTGATCATCGAGGACCGGGACGCGTACGCCTTGGTCGAGAGGTCCAAACTCTATTGGTAAGTCTGTTTTACGTGGGTCTGGGAGATTTTAAGGGGTTGAAAGCAGAGTCGAAATCTAGGCTAATGACTGTGAAAGTGAAAGCTGGTGATTAAAAACATAAGATTGCTACATCATCTTTTGCAATATGTCTCCTTCCTCTACAGTGGATTTACTACAGTCCAGTTAAAGAACGCATCATTTGGAAGTTAATATTCCATGTCATAATTTAAACACCATTTGAAAAAGGTTGTTCAGTTGTATTTAAATATGTGACTCGTTTATTCCATAGAAAGGCTTGGCCATTAAACACTGATTTGATTGTGGTTTGTAGGGATGCATTCAAAGGTCAGTGGCACTCAACAACTGGAGATGCAGACCTTTAGTGTCATTGCGCTTTGACCTAGATGGGTTGAGCTGAAACAAAAAAAAAAGCAAAAAATCATGACGCTGCCATGATAAAGTTGATAACATATAACAATATATATATAATAATAATAAAATAACATTAAATGTAATATGCCTAATACTGTAATATATTTGTTAATTCTCATTGGCATCGTTTTTTCAATACATATTTGATTAAATATCGACATATTTTGTCAGTTAAGTTAAAGACTTCTTTAATAATCCTGCATTACAGGTTGCATGCATTATGCTTCATTTAGCATGAATCATCAGTCATGTTTCTCACGCCGAAATTAGATTTTTTTTTTTTTTTTACACACTTTTTGCTAATACTCCTAATTATTTCGAGCATTATTGGAACCATTTTCTTTTCCTGCTTTTGCAGTGGAAAGTGCTACAAGCAGGTAATCCTCACCCCCATGTTGGAGAAACGCTCACACGACTCGATATTGTACTCCCTGCCGCACACGGTGACGCTCATCTCGATGCCGTCGGCGGCTAACGGGAAGAGGGGATTCTCTGTGTCCGTGCTGAGGGACATGAACGGCGCGGCCAGCGTTCAAGTCAAAGAGTAAGTGGGAAACTGCTGGCGGCGGATCTGTGCGCCTGTGTCGCTGTTGCGTGAGTAATGCCTTTATGCGAGACATGATTATAGGTTTGGTGAACCGCTGCTGTGTGTGTGTGTGTGTGTGGAAGCGTGTCACGGCAAATGAGGTAGTGGTGGGAAGCTTGATGTTGATTTTAAGTCGCTCGCGTGTTCTTGCTTCAGGGTCAGAGGGATGCTTATCAGTCCAGAGGTGCGAAGTGCTATCCACGTTGGAGACAGGATCCTGGAGATCAATGGACTGCCTGTTGGGACGCTGATGGAGAAAGAGGTGAGCTTTTATTTTATTTTAAATAACACCAGTCCTGCTACGGTGTTGCAGAAACCGAAATGTTTCAAATCAAAGTTTCCTCATTAGCTTCATGCCTCAAGTGCATGTTTCAAAGCCATGTTCTCATCTTGACGTGGATTTTTGCATTTCTCACATTCTTCCAACATTCTTGAGTTGGGAGAGGAAGACTTTTAAATGACTTAAAGGCTCATCCTCGAAACCTCCCCCTTCAGATATGCTCTTGTTTTGTTTTGGATATTGCTGATCTAGCCTGTTTTTCTTTTTTTTTTTTTTTACCACTCATCAATATGGAGATTTTTTCCACAGGTTGCACTTTGTAGTTTTGCTGTGGCACAATAAACTGAAGGGAATCAAATTCTGACGCTAATATCTGACACGTCTTTTATTTTCCACTTTATTAAAATGCATATCAATTAAAACCTTCTGTTTTAATTGTTTTCTGGAAAGCTTAGAAACATCCTAATTTTAATTTGAGTAAATTTGTTCGGTTTATATTTTCCTTTTTATTTGAGCTCCTAGTAACTTTTGCTTAGTTTCTGTGGGGCCTTTACTCCACAATACTAGAGGGTCACGCGACATCAGTGACGACGTGATGAAAGCATGATGAGTCCACATCACCTGTGCTTCCAACTCTCTACTCCACTGCAGTTCAACTCCGACTAACCGGCTCGAAATATTACTGGCATGCAGAGTGTGACCTCATGTTCCTTTGAGTACATTTTCCACCAATGATTGCATTCCAAACGATCTTTTGTGTCATTTATGTTGCTTAGACTGAGAACGACAATGTATTTGTAATATTTTGTGCATCCCTGCTGCTACTTGTGGGCTGTTTTTGTCATGTCAGACTTGAATCTTATATAACGCTGTGGGGTGACATGACACATGTTCACTTTTAGTAATGGTGATTGCTCGCGTGTTGCATAAAAAGAAAAAAAAAATGAAAACGGCATTAAAAACAACAAAAAAAATCCTGGAGTTTTGGTTCACGTTGCTTTGAGGAAAAGCTGTCCCGATCTTACATGTCCTTTTCTCGTTAAGGTGTACGATCTGGTCCACCACACCAGTCACACGCTGCAGCTACTGATAGAGTACGACCCGGTGAGGCAGCGTATGGATCAGCTCCGACTGGGCTCGCCTAGGGACCAGCTGGGCGTCCCGGCCACGTCCCGCATGCGTCTGTCCTCGCCGTCCGACACGGTCCTGGAGAGGACAGACGAAGTTGACGATGGCATGCTGAAAAGGAGGTCTTTGAAGTACGCAGAGAGAGTCCAATATGCTTACATCTTCCTTGTTTTTGGTCTGAGCCTACATGCCATTTGACTGTCTTTATCTGTCTTTTTTTTTTTTCAGGCGCAGTAACAGCATCTGCAAGTCCCCGAACTCCCTGAAAGAGGCGCCAATAATCGCGAGAGACATCGGTCGCTCTGAATCCCTGAGATCCTCCAGCAGCTGCTCTCATCGCATTTTCCGACCCTGTGACCTCATCCACGGAGAAGTCCTAGGGAAGGGCTTTTTTGGACAGGCCATCAAGGTCAGCCTGCAGCTCCCGTCTCTTTTTTCCATTCAGCATTTCATCTCTTGCGCTCTTTAAACTTCAAATAATGCCTGCTTTCGTCTCAGGTGACTCACAAAGCCACTGGGGAGGTGATGGTGATGAAGGAGCTGATCCGTTGCGATGAGGAGACGCAGAAAACTTTTCTGCAGGAGGTGGGTAATGAGCAGCAGGAGGCCAGTGATTTCTCTCTCACACACACACACACACGTCTGTTTTAAGATTCACAACTAAAAGCCACGCCGCTTGCTCCAACAATCGCCTGTTTGTTCATTATTTTCAGGTTGTCACATTGCTCTGGTGGCAACTCATTAGTTTGACCCGCATTTAATCCTTTCTTCACACGTGCTAAGCTTTCCTCTGCTCAGAACTGATTAAAGGTAACTTGCTTATATTAATCAGGAACTTGTTTTGTTTTTTTTTTCTCGTCTACCACATGTCTGAATTTCAGGTCAAGGTAATGAGGAGCCTCGACCATCCACACGTACTGAAGTTCATCGGTGTGCTGTACAAAGACAAGAGGCTGAATCTGATCACGGAGTTCATCGAAGGAGGAACTTTGAAGGACTTCATCAGAGACATGGTGAGTTAAAATTGTTTTTATACAACCTTCATGCTTGGTACAGGAGCTCAGAGTGCAGGTGACCTGAAGTGAACTTCACCCTCCTACACAGATCTGGGCTCATTAATTGGCAGGTTTGGAAATCGGGAGGCTTAGATATGAGAAGGTTTTCGAGGGGAAAATTATCTCACCCTGCTGCCCTCCTCTGTCATGTCATGTGTTGTTTATGTTGTTTTGTTTTTGTTTTTTTTTTCTTGCTTGAATTAGGAGCATGGTTTGTTTTTGAGCTCCTGATAACAAAGTTCAGAAAAGTCTGGAAAACTGCAGAATTCGGTTTACGTCTTTCCAAGGTCTGGATAAGGATAGAAAATAAAAAAGAATGTGGAAAAGTATTTGTCAAGTCCGCTGCCTAAAAGTTTAATCCATCCATCCATGCATTCACTCTTTCACCCGCCTACCCCTCGTTCTTGTCTGTCTTTTCTTCTAGGCTGCATTTTTAAAGTCTGACAACCTTAAAATTATTAGCCAAAAATGTGTGGTGACCTGTCCTATTTATACTTTAAAACAAGTTTGATAATTCTGGAAATTTGTGTCTACAACAGATTAGATTTCTGTCATAAAAGCATATAGGAACACTTTTCATTGAGATGCATTTGACAAAGTATGCTTAAAAATTAGTGCAAGCTCTGTATTTACTTCATGTATGATGCCTCTAACAGTTTATTTGTTTTTGTCCTTTTTTTGTTGTTTGTTTGTTTGTTTTCACTCTGGACTCACAGGACACGTTTCCTTGGCAACAAAGAGTCAGTTTTGCAAAGAGCATCGCCTCTGGCATGGTGAGTTGTTTTCTTTGTTTTGCCTTGGGGTGAAATTGACCATTAAACATCAGTGATTTGATTACTAATTCTATTAAATTGTGAATGTGGCAGTGTAAATTATGTGATTCCTAAGAAATCAGTTTCCCTTTTTTCTCTTAGGCTTACCTTCATTCAATGAGCATCATCCACAGAGACCTCAACTCTCACAACTGCCTGGTTAAACTGGTAGGTGACGTCTGGCCGTCCTCTTTAACTTTGTTGACATTTGTTGCAGTTTTATGAAGAAAGCGGTATAAATAGAAAAACAATACATCATTGATTGTTAAAATACAGTGAAGAAGAAAACTACAATCATGTAGTAATTCTAAAAACGCCCCAGATATTTTACTTTGAAATTAGCTATGTGCAATCCCGTTTGTCATTCCTTGAAAGTTGCAGATTTTTTATTTTTTTTATTTATTTACTTGTATTTTTTTTTTAGCGTTCTGGTCGATACATTCACTGATCAGCTTTTTGTTTTTCAATCAGTCTTTCCAGTAAAAACCCAGTGAACATTTTGTTTCCTCTTTCAACAGGACAACACTGTAGTGGTTGCTGATTTCGGTCTGTCCCGACTCATCGTGGAGGAGAAAGTCAAACCTCCTCCGGAGAAACCTTCAACCAAGAAGAGGGTGTTGAGGCGCCTTGACCGAAAGAAGCGGTATACCGTTGTTGGAAACCCTTACTGGATGGCTCCAGAAATGCTAAATGGTTAGTGACTTATTCCCAAAGGAAAACTAAAAAAAATAATTAAATAATATTTTAATTATGAGAGAAGAAGACAGTCGTGGGATCAAAGAGTGCATGTACTTTATTCTTTATTCGATGTCATTTTAGGTAAGCGCTATGACGAAAAGGTGGATATTTTCTCTTTTGGGATCGTTCTTTGCGAGGTAAGCTGCTGTTATTTCACATTTCCTTCTCCAGTTTGTTAAATACCTACTTGGCAAAGACATTCGACGTTTCTCGGCTGCCATGAAAAGATTTCATTTGCAATTCGATTCAGATTATCGGAAAAGTGTACGCAGACCCCGAGTGCCTCCCCAGGACGCTGGACTTTGGCCTGAATGTTGGCAAGTTTGTGGAGAAGTTTCTCCCTGAAGACTGTCCTCCAGCTTTCTTTCCCCTGGCTGTGGCCTGCTGCGACCTCACACCAGACAACCGGTGAGAGCTTCCTCTTAAGCTTACTTTTCAAGAAAACGGCACAAAACATATCAAACTTTGTTCCAAAATACTGTAGTATAACAACCGATCGGCCTTGGATAACTCAGTTGGTCCAGATTATTAAAATGCAACACCACAGATGCACACCACAGCATAACAACCAGGCAGGTCTACGTAGCTGACAGCTGTTGCAAAAAATGTTTTCATAGACATCAACTACCTAAAGTTTCGATGGATTCTTTGTAGTTTTTTTTTGTTTTTTTTAAATTAGTTTTTACTGTTTAGAGGATTTGACTTTATAGGTTAGTTTTAGAGAGAGACACTTGTTTAAAATGCTGCTTTCTGTAACTTCAAATAACAGTAGTAAGTCAAAATGTGTAATCATTGTGTGAGGCAGTATGTAACGTATCAAACCCGTTTTCACGCTTCTAGTAAAAGTTAAGAGCAAAACGACAAAAAGAAACGACTTCCAAATTTTAAGGAACAGTAAATGCAAATTATTCTGGAGCATCAAAAATGAGCCATGGAGTTTCCTCTTCTCCCCTGACGCTAAAGTCAGGTCTACTTAATGAACCTTGAAGCCTGCGTCAAAGAGCGTTTTATAGGGACTTCAGGAATTTAAAAGCATCCTTTGAAGCTAAAAACAGAACTAAAAAATGTGCTGCAGTATTGAAAAAATGTAATATAATAGGACTTTGCTCTAGCGTAACAAAAAAATATCAAGACAAAAAAAAAAAGAAAAAATTCAAGCATTTCACAAAACCGGTTTGTGTTTTGTTGCTGGGTTTTGTCTTGTGTCGTTGCACCTTGAGGCCGCAGCGGAGGAGAGAGAGAGAAAAACAAACAGTTTCACATGCCGTATGGACCTGCTTGCACACGGACTTGTCCCTGCTGCCAAATTGCTTCCTCGTGTTTTCTCTTAATCTCGTCGGGCTGGTTCTAACCTAAAACTCCTCACTGATCTTTTCTTTTCTCCTCCTCATCCTCCCATAGTCCATCCTTCCAGAAGCTGGAAGACTGGTTTGACGCCCTCTCGCTTTACCTGGAACTGGGAATCCCTCTGCCGGCTGAACTGGACGAACTCAATCAGAATCTGAGTCAACTGTACTGGCCCAAGGAACCGGTCCAGAGCTCAGAGGAGCCCGCCACACCAACGGCAGCCTCTCCAGACTGCACCAGCATGACGGACGATGGCACCTAGGACTTGTGCCTTTGTGACACGTAGCTCACTCATTCGCTCTCTGTGACGCCTCTTAACTACTGCACTAATTCTGTGGATGGGGGGGAAGAGGGAAACGGTGTTGAAACCGAGCCAAGTCAGAACTGGATAACCTGAGAGAGCTGGACCGGTTGTCCTGTTTTTTTTTTTTTTGTTTTTTTTTTTAAACATAACTCTTGAGTGCCAGTGAACTGCAGTGAGAATGAAGAGACGCATTTCAAATTCCTAACTTTTGGTTGCTTATTTTTGTTACTGTCTCCATTTAAAAACACAGAGCAGTTCTTAATTTTAAAGTTCACTTAGTTGTAGCAACATAGGGGGGGGATCTGTCCTTGTGAACAGAGACCTTTATTAGGCATTTTTGTCTTTTTTTCTGGCTCTGATGGTGCTCAGTGTCTTGGGAACATGAATCCGTTCCACGCCTTAAAGAGGAGTTGCCCAACCTCAGCAAAACAAAACAAAGTTCTTTTGACAGTCAAATCACAGTGCAGGTGAGGATTGTTGGCACAGTCGTGTACAAATGTACTCTCCACGTGTACAAATGGAGAGAAAAAGAAAAGTAGTTCAGGATTGTGGAACAATTTCTGACAGACTTCTCAAGACATTTATAATTTCAACTGGAAACTGAGTCAAATTAGAAAATTTTTGATTTTATTTTATTTTTTTTAAGTCTGCCCCTGGGAGTAAATTTTTATTGAGTAGACATAAAACAACTATATATCTTTCCGTCTCTTGGGTTTCAGAATAGTGGGAGATGAAACAGTGCCCACAGAAAGACACTTAATGTCTGAAATTGGTTGAAAGGTGGTTAGAGTTGGGGTAACTTAGTCTGAGTTTCTTTACTCAGGCTAAATGTAGAGGGGAATCTGGGATAAAAAAAAGTTCACATTTCAACAGACTTTCTGGGTTAAATAAAGACAAAAAGTTACTGCACTCAAATAGCCATAAAAATGTGTACATTGATGCCCAGTGTTTAAAAATTGAAAATATGCCTCTAGCCTTCCAGCTGTGACCAGTCATTTATTTATTCCTATTATTGCTCATTTTATGAGCACTCATTTAGGAACAGAGGTGATGTCACACAGTGTGTGTGCGTGTGTGTGTGCTTTTCTCCACTAAATTTTAGATCCAGATCAGTTTCCATTTTAGCATTAACCATGAGAACATTAAAAAAATTATATTAACTCCTCTCTACTAAGATTAAAATCAGAAACCACTAAAATCATGCCTCTTTTAAACAAAACCAGTGACCTTTATTTTGGTCAATTTTTAGCTTATGTGAACTTATTTAATGCTTCGAAATCATTTATCAAAATGGTGCCTACTAGTGTTTTAGTGCTTTTTCTATTACATGTAAACTTTTTTTGTTTTTATTTATTTAGGATTTATATTTTTTTCTCTTGACATTTGACCAAGATTTTGTAATTTGACGGAACTGCATGGCTTTCTTTTGAAGCGTCTTTCCGTAAGATGTGTGGATGCCTGCAACACTGACCTGCACTGTGTGTGAACTCTGAAGATGATGCAAAACTATTTTGCTGCAGAAAAATCTGTACATGTTGAGATTTGTCATAAGACGGTGAAGATTCGTGTTTCTTCCAAGCTTCACTGATCTCAGTTTGTTTCTTTGTAGTCTAATGAATTCCACTAATTTTTCAGAATAATGAAGACTTCATCATTTTTGTTCTCTTTAGCAATTCAGGACAAAGGCTTCTGTTGGACATTATGAAACAAACTCTGTAAAGTGGGACTTGTGGTGTTTTTTCTTCTGAAGCAATGTAAATAGTGTATATGTGATACCTCTAATTGGATTGTGTAGATTTTTCTGGGTTTTTTTTTTATATTAGACATTTCGACAGCATTTTGCTATCGCCAAGCAAGGTACTGAAGACCATTTGTAACCACTTTTATTTATATCTCTGTAGTGTTTCGTAAATAAAACTTCTGAACGTTGCTTTTTCAAACTGTCATCAGTCTGTATTTTTTTTTTTTTTTTTTTTTTTTTTTTTTTGGTTTTTTTTTTTTTTTTT
>NW_015112695.1:186210-225018 GCF_001443285.1 Poecilia latipinna | reverse complement strand
CATGTTTTTAGACTGTGGGAGGAAGCCGGAGTACCCAGAGAGACGTTCACAGGGAGAACATGCAGCCCGTACTTGGAACCCGTTGCAAGTTTTTAGCCGTATGTAGCTTCCCGTTTTGCTTGTCTAGAGGCTAAAATGCTATTTTGATTTTTAGCAAAGGAGCTCAAACAGTCATGCCACAGATTCTGGCATATTTTGCCACAATTTTCCGCCACACGGTAATTACCAAAAAGAAACCAAAAATGAAAGATTTAAAATTAAGTATTTCTAAAAATGTAGTCTGGTAGACAGGCGTCATATCTTAAAAATGACGCTTTTATTCATTTTACTTTTGCCACCAGAGGGAGCTAGTGCTACATTCTCGTCATGACAACCGCAACAACTACACTTAAACAGTAGAAATATTCATTCCTATGCTTTTTTGTTTGTTATTCGAAAGAAAAGACATTACACTGTAGAGTCTGTGTTTTTAATGTCAGTCTGAGCAACAACAAATGTCGCACAAGTACTAAAAATCAAATGCTGAACACCAGTACTCATAGTACATTATGATAAAATCTATTACAGCCAACAGAAAAAAAAACACCAGCAATCAACGATTGCAGGTGAAGGTCCAACACTACCAGATCATCCGGAGCGATCACATGACAACCAATAACCCATCGGGAAGTAACAGTGCAACAAAAGGAACAAACTAAAACCTTCCCTGTCTGATGATTTCTACTTATATACAAGTTTTTGTTTTCTTTTTTTAATGAAAACTGCAGTGCTGTTTAATGGGATGCATTATGGTCCCTGAATGACAAACATACAGCAGATAGTCATGCACATGCAATCAGGTTTTTCACCGTTTTAAGAAACACCAAACTGTGGGGTTGTTCCTGTTCTACTCCATTCCCAAATGTTTACTCTGAGACGCACAACTCAACGCAGGAAGCTAATCTACAGGCAGCACACTGTCATACACTGCTGAGACTGAATCCAGGCTTTCTTTATGTTGTGTGTCATGGCGGCGCCGTCTTCTCCTGAGGACCAACTAGTGTGTCTCGTGTGCACCGAGAGAACTCTTGTATTTTCCTGTCACTCCTTAACCTGTGGATGAAAGGGGGCAAGTCTTCTTCTGTTTGCCAAAGAGCGCTATCAGAACAAACAGGATACATTCAGACGTATCATGCTAAGGCAGTGTCAGAGCTGGAGGCCTCTTCCTCCAGTCTTTCATGGGCCGTTGTTTACATGACGCATCCTGCAACAGAGGAGCATGACTATTTATGGACACACATCTGTGTCAGTGGTGTGCCTGCGAGACCAAAAAAAAAAAACACTCTTACTAAACATGTTTCTGTTCTCCCGCGGCACAGCCAGTCGGACACGCAAATCAAAGCCTGACAAATTCGACTCGCCTCTTTAAGGAAAAACAAAACATAGCGGAAATCTCCCCGTTCCACAATCATCGTCTTTGTACATAGACCCGCTTTCCAACAAACACTCATGAAGTCAAAGTCCACTTGACTTAAAGCTCAAACTGAGGGTAGACTATTCTGTAGAAAACAAAATACTTTAGTTGTTTTTCTAGATTGTTACCACCGTCTCTGTTTTACTGAAGAACATCCGTGTCTCACTTATTAAGGAGGGGGAAAGAAATGAACGGATTAAAACGGGGAACAAATGACACAGCAGGCAGTTTTAGTCTTTGAGCCGACGCTGCTCCCCGACTCTTCTGAAACTTGAGCTCCCTCAGGGAGGCGGAAAGGAGAGATGGGGATCGTGGGAGCGGTTTTGGTCCAGTTTGAGGAACCCATGCTCCTCTCATGCTCCAGGAGTACCGGCGTGCTGACCCATGAGCGGGTCCCCGCCCTCCTGGACGGGTGTGGTCTCGTGCTCGGCCGTGATCACGATGGTGTTCTCGTCTATGAGCTCACAGGTGGGGTTGGAGAAGGCTGAGAGGGGCAGGGAGATCCTCTGCATCTCACGCTCGTACCGCCGCTGCTCATGCTGCTTCTTCAGGTTTTGACCCCTAAAGAGGAAAACACAGAACACAGTTATGTTATTTGAAAACACACAAAAGAGGAGGAAAATACTGACATGATAAGAATTTAACACGTTCACTGGAGTTTTACATGTTTCATCAGGAAAAGGATAAACTGGTCTCTTTTTTTTTCTTCACAAATAAAAAGAGTGTGCGAGTGTGGCATGCATTTTCATATCTTGAAGAATAACATTCATCAAATCTGTCCAGCTCTCTTTTCCCCGCTGCACAATGTTGCCACCATCGTGTTAAAGGTGAAGGTTGTGTTATAAGGGTGATGTCCAACCTTAGCTGTCAGCCAGTGTTTTGCGTTTAAGACAAAACTTAACTTTGATCTGTTTATCCCACATCTTTGCTTTGTTCTCTATAGGATCTGGGCTGAAGACATGTTTAGACTACCGTTCTTATATTGTAGTTGTTAAATAACGAGCCTTAATCTGCATCGGCATGTTAACGCTTCTCAAAAAAAAAAAAAAAAAAAAAAACACAAAAAGAAAAAGGCCAAAAAATTCTGATTGGTGCAGCTCACGATCTCCTTCAGCCCTCGCTGGTCTTAAAGCTGTTATTTGTTTCAGAAAACTGGAAAAGTGTCAGATTTCCAGTAAACACCAAGGACTGATGAGTGATAGAAAATCTGACTGGGAGAGTTGATCTTTTCCAAAGCAGCAGGGTGGTGAGAAGCTACGCTCAGTGGTTTTCTGCTGTTCTGGATTCAAAACAAACTTTTCAGTGAAAACGCCTCCCGTCAGCCAACCACTTCCAACTTTTGGCCATCACAACACGTCCTTCAACTCCATCCGTCATCGGGGATCTGTTCACTCCTCTGCTTTACGCCAGACTGTTTCCAGAAACTTTCTGAAGCCTGTTGCTTAGCAAACAGCCCACGCCAACTTTGTTCCTGCTATTTTAGTCTTTGTTTGGCAAAACGAGCTGCTAAGCTGAAGCCGCGAATCAAAGCGGGAGCCGTGGGAATGGATTTTCTCAAGTTTTCAATTGAAATTATGAATGGGAGAGAAACGGAAGAATCCTTGTTGACCTCATCAAGAAATTCAAGCTGAGGGGAAGTTTAAATTACGTTACATTGCTCATCGTTTGCGTTTTAAGAGAACAAGCTTTCAAGTCATCATCCTAAACACACCACAGCTGACCTGGGGAAGTAGGGAGTAGAAATATGATTTTGTTTCCGTTTAAGAAAAACAGTGCATTCCCGAATTCTCAGCTGTCGGATATCTAGGAGTTTTTCTAGTAAATAAAGTATAAAGTTTTTTTATCAGCAAGAAAAGTTTAATGATGGCGTGGGAGACAAATCTAAATTTATTACATTAGTAACCACAGTCAGGAAATAATTAACAGCCTGAAACTTAATCTTGGCAGTAAATCTCTAAGCTTGACATGGGCGTTGGGTATCTGGGAGACGCTCTTTCTGGTATGCTGCTTAAAGTGGTGACCAAGCCTATCCGATGCACTTTATACCTTTGTTTAAAAATGTGTTTCACCCACAGTCTACAGCCCGTCCTCATTACTGGGGCTGCAGATGAATCGATGAAACGGGAGATTTCACAGAAAAATGAGCAGGAACCAGCAATCAACGATTCTCAGCTTGATTGGCCTAAAGTTGGGAATTCAACAATCAGATTTTTTTTTTTTTCTTGTGTGAAAGCTCCATATCTGAGCGACGCGAGGATGTCCTAACTACAACTTTTTTTGATAGGGAGACTGTTGATACTTAATGAAAACTCAAAGTTAGCTACTTTTCAGTATCAAAAAAAAAATGCAGAGGGCCGTTTAGAAGGAAATCACATTTGCCACAGCATGTCTGCAGTTCCCTTCAATTGTGAGAGCAAGACTTTGAGCAGATAACAGGAAGGATATGGACAATCCAATGTTTCATCTTAAGGTAGAAAGTCTCTATAGAGAATACACACAGAAACCACTGCTGCCACTGTGCGAGTCGCACAAACATTTAGTTCCAAGGTGCTAAAGAAACCCGTTTTCAAGTGGCTACTCTCTAACACATGACCTGACATCGTCTCTCCTCTAACATTAATTATCCACTAATTAATGTTAGTCAATAACATTAATTACTTAATGAATTCTTCTAGCATTCATTAAGTGATGCCAGAAGAAATTTTATGAATCCTAACCTGTCATCTTCTTATCTTGCAACTCTCACAGAAAGATCAATATCAGCAAATAAAAACTTTGCCAAAATTGGAAAATGGCCACTAAAGTCTACCCAGTACATCTCTAGTTAATATTAGATCCATAGCACCTGCTCATCTATCAAATTCCTGAAGAGCATGACACTGGACACTGAGGACAAGTATTAGGCCTCTGACATAACACGCTTCTCCTCCTTATTAATAATCTCCTCCTAAAATAGACGTCTATGACGAAAGCTCTGCTAATAAGATGAGACAGCCGAGCTCAGATCCGAGAGGGTACTTTGGATTGTTCTGCCGGGACTCTCCGTACCCTCTTTCAGATGATCTGGGCCGTCATATCCCATGTTACATAACTAGAGATGTGAAAGAGGAGGCTTTTCTACCCATTTAACCCCATCGTGCCTGAACCCTTCCCCTCTCACAGAATCAAAGTCTGCTAAGCTGAGCGGTTATATTTTATCAATTGTTGGTCTTAATGGTGCATGTGGAGGATATTTGTTCTAAGCTTTAAAAAAAGGGGTTCGTGTTATCAGCCTGAGGTTTAATTAAACCTCTGCGATTTAGCAAAAAAAGACACTTATAACTTTCTCAACACATGTTTTTATATATATATAAAATGTGTTACTGTGGAGAACAAAATGATTTTTACTTATTTACTGCTGTGAACTCAACTGGCAGATTCTGCTGAACAGCCGATTAAAAGATGAATCAACCTGCTGCTTCAGTGTGTGAGAATCTGTAAATGTGATCTAAGCCGTTGACACTGGTGCTGTTGTGAATCTGATACTCGGTGAGACGGTGTTATTGTTGCACAATGTTTTTGGAGAAATACCAGTGGGGAGTTCGCACATGACTGTGGCACAGGCAGGGGCTGGCAGATTAATGGAAAGCACTGCAGCCTTTGCAGCAACAATGTTTGGCTTTGAGTATAGAAATTAGCGGTGCACCGATTTAGAGGCACAGATTTTGATCATTCTGGGGCTCCAGGTCATGACTGTACATTTGCAGTTAACAGCAGTCACCCCACTGTTGCCAAGTCTGTGACTTTCTTGCAATACGTAGTGACATTTCAGACAAAAAAAACAAAACAAAACAAAACAAAAAAAACAACAAAAAAAACAAGGTATCTTCCAATATCGGAATCGGCAGGTCAGGCTTTTTAAAGATCGGTAATCGGTGTTCAGCCAGAAAACTGCCATCGGTCCACCTCCAATAGAAATTCTTCATAAAAGACACCAGAAGAGTTCTAGTTTATCCCAGTATGTATTTGAATTAGACATACTTCAAACACAAAACCCAAAATGGTATGAAAATGCTAAGTTTTAAATACTAACCTTTTATAAAAGTAGCCAAGCGTGATGCCCACTCCAAGGATGATTATAATTGCCATCATAAGGCTGCCCAGGACCATGCCTACAAAAACAGGAAAGCCCTGAATTTCATGTGCATCACTTAAAACTAAATCAAGCTCCAGATTTGTGTAAATAGCAAGCACACGGGACGTGTATCATGGACTCTTAAGAAGAAAACCGTACCAGTGGTTCCCAGGTCCTTCTTCTGTTTAGGTCCTGTTCTCACTCTCTGGCTGATGCCCATCACTGGCTGCACAGCAGCAACCTCTCTCTGTTTACCCGGCAAGGCTGCCTGCAAGCTCTGCGTGGAGGAAATGATCTCTGTAGGTCTGAGGGACCCGACCTCAGCTGGCGCAGCTGTCGTTTGCTCTAGAAACGGAAGAAATGACACATTTAAACACCTGTCCTAATTCAAAAATGTTAAACACATACAACTGACATTAGTGGCAAATTTATACCATTAATTAGAATTAAAGGCAGATCTCAAGTATCCCTGGCCCAGGATCGATACAATTCTTCTTTTCTATTTTCATGATAGTTCTGCATGCAGTCTGAGTCACTACAGCAAAACAACAGTCTTCATGAATTATGGATACTAACAGAACTCTTCAGATATTGCTAAAATGTTCTGATTTGACGTTCAGAAGGACACTGCTTCTGCTAGAATAATCTCTGCCTCCGTTATTCTTTTATGAAGTGCGTCATCCAGACTGTGTGGTTTCTAATTATCGCCGCTCTGCAAGCATCAGTGCTGACGCAAACCCCCTCCCAAACTGAGCCTCTTCCTGAATTACTGCTCCAACCTACACTGCTGAGAGGACTGTTGGATGCATTTTCTCCTTTTTTTCTAGAAAAAAAAAAAAAAAAGGAGGACCGGAAATAAACATGCTCAACTCTCAGTCAAGAGCAACATAAGATGGGAGTTACAGACTCCAACGTCTGCACACCAAGTCTCTGCTCAGTTTCCTCCCACAGGGTTGTTTACGACTTCAACCAAAGTTAAAAGGCCTGAAGCCATGAACTGAAGCAGCCAATGAGCTGCTGTCTCCAAGAGGAAACGGCTCCTTTGCGCCAATGAGAGCAGCTTTGGGGCTGGGTCAAAGCCGGAACTTTTCCCCCCCTCCATGTGCGCAGCTTTGTTATTGTCCGACTTCTGCTGGTGTCAGCCAGGAGCCAGAAACAAAGGAGAGCATACATGACTTATCGCAACTCCGACCAACTGACCTACCACAGCTCATAGTTTGAAAAGCTGAATGAAACTGAAGGAAAGTTGTCTGATCTTCCACGTCGAGCTAGGGAAGAGTTCACAACTTGACTGAAACTTTTTTTGTGTTGACCTGGAAGACTGTGTGGTGGATAATTCAGAGAAGTCAGAACAGTGATGGATTTGAATAAAGGCAACACGACTCCCCACCCAGGGTGCCAATCCAGCCGTGTCTCGTGGGGTTTACCATCACTAGACATCACTTGTTCTGTCTACAGGAACGGAAGAACTTAGTACAATCTGGCCCTACAACATGACTGACCATGAAGTTAGTATTTGATTCAGTTCCCTGCTTTTAATGTGTTTTTGGGGGGGCATTAGAACCACTTAATATGGGAAACCAGCATAAAAATAATGTATAGACTGATAAATCATTGTTCTACACTTTTTCAAAAACCGCAGTTTTTATTTGTGAAGCCCATTTGCGAAAAAGAAGGTTCTTCATTTCTGTGAAAGAAATTGCCCACAAATGAAAGAATCATTATTGGTACAGTCAGTTTTCAACAAATCCCTTGTCTTTTGAAACTAATCAATACGCTGCACATAACTCAAACACATTAATCATTACTGGGTGCAGCGTTTGCTTACCTTTGCACGTCTCAATTGCACAGAACTGCCTCTGGATTGTTCCATCTGGGGCTGCAATGTAGCACCAGGGCCCCTCAGAGGCGTCCGGGTTTCTGCAGCAATTGTGATCTCCAGCACCTACAGAGCAGCCGACAGAAGCAGCAGAGCTCCGTTACTGATTCTTCGCTGAAAAAAAAACAGGCCCCGTCTCTGTTCCAGTAGATAAACCACTGGATTCACGACTTATTCACAGCACTTCATCACAGCACAGTGAGCAGCCTGCCCCGAGCACAAACAATGGAAACAGCATCTGCTGCATCAAAGAGGCCATTTAACAACACAGACAGACTCCTCTCCGGAGTACAGGCTGTAAATCCATGTAGTTATTGTTCTACACATCAAAATTATTTTGCTTCTATTTATCATCTTTATCAGGCTGACACGTCAACAGATGTTTCGACTTGTTTGTTGCACTGAGGACACTGTTGCAACCATCAACACATGTGACATTTCAAATGAGATCAGAGGCGCTGGACTCAGCAAAACGAGGAGAAATTAGAATCAAAGTGCAGTTTTCATGCAGCTTGAAAGAACACATCAGTGTGTGTTTACCTGTCTGTGAATCTGGGTGGATTTCAACATCATAGTCTCTTGTTGTGTTGATCCAGTTCAGACAAGTCAGACCTGTGGAGGAGCTCTGTTGTTCTCCTCTGTAGTCCAAACCTCTGGATCTCACACAGTCTGAGAAATAAAACACGAGAATAGGGGGGTAAAAACGTGTACAATCAAAACTGTTAGGGCTGTTTTAAAACTCAACAAGGGCGACTCTTAAGCAAATATTATTGCTATTTTAAGTACCTGAACTTAATTCTGTTACCGACACAAAATGACCATAAAAGCACAATAAAAAACAGACCAAAATGAGCAGGTTTACCTCTTTGCCCCCCACTCGGTGTGCTGCCTTCCACGATGGCCGCGCTCAGAAAAACAATGTGCAAAGAAAAAAACATTTTGGAAAGCTGCCGGGCTGAATTCACCAACAACATGATGATTCTTTTTCCCCTTCCTCCTTTTTCTAAAAGTAATAATTTGTAAGAATTGGAGGATCGAAATTGGTGAGGAGCCTATGCATCAGACACACACTGCTCCTCTTCGCTTCAGTCCCAGCCCTTGTTTTTGTCAGAGCAGAAGCTTTCTTTGTAAACATCCTTCAGTGGAGGAGGAAAAGAGGGAGGAGCGCAAATCTCAAGGTCCTAAAGCCGCCTCCTCCTCCTACTCCTCGGTGTTTTCTCTCTCACTCATTAAGAACTTCATCTCCAAACAGTCTGTCATCTCAGCCCTGAGAGAAATAATCAACATTCATTTAGTTCCGTATTTAATCTAACCGTGGAGTTTTGTCTGCCTCCATCTGCATGCTGCATCTAAACGCTTTCCTCTTCCCCATACTCCCCTCTGCAAACCTTACCAGGCCTCCGTCTAAAGTGGGATCTGCAGAGAATAATAAAGCCTAGCTGCTTCTCTGTGTAGCTGGCAATGAAGCCAGCCAACATGTGACTCAGCCAGAGCGAACTAAACCACTGTAAAAAAAAAAAAAAAAAATGTCCATCCAGTTTTCAGGCAATCACCAGAACAAACACACAGCGTCTGTCCTTGTATGCTGCGACACAACTCTCCCGGCAGGACATTTCCTTCACATTCAAACTGCCTCAAGAATAATCTCTGAGATTCTTTATCGGGAGTTGTATTGCCTTCCATTCTTTAAGGGGGTTGAAGCCGTCAACGAAATATAGTCATTATTAACAAAAACGTCACTGGTGGCCGCCATTCTGAACGGACCTGATTATTCTCCCAAAGCTCTTGCGTGGAGTTGCAGTCTCCAGCTGAGTTTCCACCTCACAGAGCACAACTCATCTACTCAGCTCCCTCAGACTAGCTGCAGCCGCAATTAGCAAACACCTGGTACAACTGCGAGTCTGCTGTGCACTCAATCCATTGCGCCCAAGGATGGTCGTAAACAGTGTTGAAAAGAGCGGGAGCTTCTTAAAGAGACAGATGCCCGATTTCAAGACGTCTTTTAAGCCATGTTTGATATACACAGCATTTTTATAACTGAAACTAACATAGTTCCTTGATTGTGCTAGAGAATTATACTATGTGCCATAATACTACTACCCCTTTAATTTAACCCCATTTGAGTCAAATCCTAATGGTACGTTCACACCAAACGCGCTACGTGCATCAAAAACGCACCTGACGCTTCAAGCTCTTTGCTGCGTGCATTTTTGGCGAGTTCACCTCAAATCTCAAACGCGTTTTGAGCGTCAGGAGCGTCTGGTTTACATTCAAAGTCTATTATCTGGAGCGTAGGACGAGTTGGACGGTCAAACGCTCAAAACGGTTCAAATCACGCCGCAGCTAAACGATCGAAACGCGCCGCAACGGCCCTCGACGCGTCTCCATTGGTGTAATGTGCATTTTTAAAAGTCTTAACTGTGACATTTACAAAGCATTGCTTGGAAAACGATGATGGGTAAAAATAAATAAATAAATAAATAAATAATGTCTGCTGATATAAGTTCATCACTAAAGAGTGATCAGATTATCCTTCAGCAAAGTCTATCTTAAAACGTGCACTAGAAAATGATTTAAAATTGAACAAGCTGAGTTTCACAATGGAAATATTTCACAATAACATTTTTATTTACTGGGCACATTGTTAAACCAGTGGAAAAACACTCCTTTCATGCTCCACGTGGCCCACATATGTCTCACTTGTATACACAAATCATTACAGTGGCTGTACCCTCTGCACTTGGCCTTTCTCCCTGCTGTCATAGTTAATCAGTAAAGTAGCAGCTTGCTGATACTCCACATACTCTCAGGTAGGAATGCTTTTACCAGGCCAGATGGTCCCTTTTCCACTTTAAGACAATCTGACTCCACCTTCAGGAAATTAAAATTATTCTGAGAAAAAAAGGTCAGGTTTCAGCAATTAAAAAAAACAACAACTTTTGATTTCATGATTCACACTTAATTATTGTCAATAATTCCAAGATTAAACACATTTTGTTGAATCAAAACTTTATTATAAAATATCATTAGTAATATACTTATATAGTCATAGCTAATTCAGTTTTACAATATAAAACATAAATATTTTATAAGACAATAAGCTGCTAAAAACCAATGCAGGATGCCATTGATGAATTCTTCACCAAAATATTAAATTTTGTCAAAAAAAATAAAAGCCAAGCTCCATTAAGGGGGACGTTACTGCAAACTAGGTGTGGACCTTGAGGAAATCACAGGAAACACCTTGGGTAAGATTTCTGTATGACTCATTAACCCTCGCATATTGTCATAGTTGTTGAATAATCGTGCACTCTTTGATGCAACAGATCTTGCGTGCACTGAGTGCGCCAAGGAAAAAAGGAAAGTGAGAAAAAAAATGGAGATAAAACGCTACATCTTCTGGTTCACAGACAGATTCTGATCCACTTTCCACAGCAACAAAATTTAATTTCTGTGACAAATTCCAACTAAAACAGCTTCAACATTTGTGCTTCTTGAATCCTGGTGGTTGTCAGCGGGCTATCTGATGACGTAAGACTGCTCTGAACGTGTGGCCTGTTATGGGCCAACCACCAGATCTCAATCAGATCCCTCGGAGCCAACTCTCAGCTCTCAGCTCTCAGCTCTCGTGTGGTTTGGAAAATGGACACTTATCCAGTCAGAAGGCCTCTAATGGAAAATTAGACCACACATCACACACCCCCCACTGGCTGCTAAGCAGGCAATATTTCCAGATGCTGTTGCATTACATCACTGCACCCATGTGAGCCTTGCTGCTGTTGCTGCAGAGAGAAGCACAATAACAAGGCAGGGCAAAAATAACCCGGCACTGTTGTTCTGACTGCAGCTCTCCATTGTAACGCCACTGAAACTGAATAAAGCTTCACCCACCCAATTCCCAGAGGGTCTCTTCCCTGCTAGGCAAGGAAAGACACCAACGTAACCCTACCCACTTCGCTCTTACATAAGTTCACGAAGGGCTGGCGTCCGGCGGCATCAGCACCTGCAATCGTCATTTAAGAGTGAGACCGTGTGATGTCCGTTCTTCAAATATCAAAAACTAATTTTGTCCCAGGTCAAACTGGTCCATTCCCCTCTGCTCCCTCACAGTCGTGGCTCTTCCACAGAAACAGCAGCTGTTAAGGCAGGTGTAAAATGAACACCATTCTGAGTGAGAAGAGTGCAAACCGTCTGCAAACGCATCTGCACGCTTAAGGGATCGCAGTGACGCTGAGGACAAGCAGAGGTTTTCAGGAGATGAAGAAGAAAGACAGCTCTGGCGAAGAGGCCCCACAGGGCAAAGTGGAAACGGGGATCCACCAGGAGAGCCAACCAAGAAGGAGTCAATGTTTCAGCTAGGAAAAAAAAAAAGAGATTAAAAAAAAGTTTTACTTTAACACATAAAACAGATAATATTCCAGAGCTCAGCTCTTCTACTTTAATGCTAAATGTATGACAGCACACCTGGCTGGAGCTGTTCACAGTCTGTGAGGTTATCCAGCACCTGGGCAGTGTTCTTCTCTGCCCATGCAGTCAGAGTCTGTGCCAGAGCAGAGGATTGAGAGGATTTCTCAGCCATCTGCAGCAGGTAGGGCAGCAGGTGTGCAGACATGACGGAGGGTTCTGCAAACACATTGGCCTCATCCTGCTCATACAGACTGCAACTCCTGCAACAACACGCTGATGATTAATGCTCAGTTGAACAAATGTATAAATAATGTAGCTATGCTCTGAGAAGTATAACTACACGTCGAATTTTATGCACCATCTGTCAACTTACAACCATAAACCTGAATGTATTTTAATGGAACTTTAGCTGACTGACCAACACAGATTGGTGACTAACTGTGTTATGGGGAAAAAAAAGCTAAATGAATATTTTATATTTTAAGAAAAAAAAAAGAAAAGAAAAATGTATCATGCTTATGTAATCAGCTCAATTTACTTTGAAAGTTCAGAATAAACGTCAGTCCAATCATTTGCACTCAGAATTTTCAGTTAGTAAATTAAATGTTGCAAAGGCTGCTGAGGCAGAGGTCCCATGACAAACTCAAACATAAAACATAAAAGGAACAAGGGAACAACTTGGATCGAGACGTATTTATGTGGTAGAATGGTCTAGTCAAAGCCCAGACAAGTCTAACTGTGGTAAGGTTTAAAAACAGATGTTCACTGATGCTAATCCTCCGATCCAACTGAGCTTGCAAAAAAGACTATGCAAAGAATCCAGCCCCAAGTCCCCAGACACCTACAACTGTAATTGAAATGAAATGTAAATCTCCAACCTTTTTAGAAACTAGGCCACAATTGTGTAATTGAAATATAAATAATACATTATTTTCAATGTCTTTTAACATCAAAAATCCTAAAACGGTGTCATATATTGTATTCAGTGCCATCCTGCGGTGCTCCAGGGTTTAGGGTTATGTTGCAATGTGCGGTCGTAATTTGACAAAGTGTCAAAAAGGTTCAAGGCGCTTGAGTGCTTTTGCAAGGTGCCACGCAGATTCTGTTTAGTAACACACCTTCTTGCTGGCGAGGCTTCTCTCAGCACTGATCTGAGGTCAGCCTGAGGCAGGTGGGACAGCAGCACCTCCAGCGCACCAGGAGTATCCCAGGATTCCTGCAGCAGCAGGTCCAAGAGGAGCAGCAGAGCTTGGTTGATCTGCATGATGCAGACACTCCTCTGGTCATTTCCTCGCCTTGAATGATGCAGCAAAGAGGCAAAACGAGCAGCTTTCTGCCTCACCTCCTGGCTTTGGTCCTGTAGCAGGTACAGGCCTGTGTTGATCAACCTACACAGTTAAAAAAAAAAAAAAAAAAACTACACATAAAATCCTTTTAAAATATTTTAACCAGAATCAGTCATTTAAAGCTATCCGACATGATCAGATTTCCTTCGTACCTCATCATGATGGCAGGGAGAGAGCTGTGGTCTCTGAGGTTGTTGATGAGCGGGAGCCCAGCTGCACAAAGAGCTTCGCTGCACGCTATCCTGAGGACTTCAGGGGCCTCTGGAGCCCGCTGACACTCCAAGATACTGCACCAACGCTGAAGCACAGACGTCTTCAGGCTTATTGGATAAAAATCAAAGTTAGAGGGATTTATGTTAATTTAGGAGTCTAAAATAAGGACTTGACATGTAACACAAAACAAAACAAAACAAAAAAACAGCGTAAAACCTGAAATCTGACACATGGGAAAGCAGCAGGCTAGCAGCATGTAGAGCCTGAGAGAGGTACTCTGGTCCACCTTTCTGGATTTCTAGGTCCTGAAGTAATAAATGCAAACACTCGGACGAACAAGGTTCTGAGTCGGGAAGCGGCTGAGGTAAAGCGGAGCCACCACCGGCCATCACAGAAACCAGAGCTGTGAGGTACGTGGTGCGGTAATCCACGCTGTCGCCCAGCAAAGCCTCCTTCAAGTTTGACTGGAGAAAGAGAAGATTTAAAAATGACCGTCACGTGATCAGGAAGGCAGGTAATCCATCACACAGGTGCTGCTAAACGCGTTACTGGGCGTCATAAACAAACAGTAGGTTATCTCTGGCCCATGACCGCAGGTAGCCAGTGTCACATTTTTTCCATGTCTAAAGAGTCGGGTAAATCCTGAACAGCATGCATGAATCAGAGTCTTTATCTTAACCACCTACATGAACTTTTAACACAAGTAAATACAATCAGTTGTTGGAAGCGGCTCTGTGCCTGACCTGCAACACCCTCTGGATCACTTCTTTCAAGTCGATTTGCTGCCAGTCCTGGCTGTCCAGCAACCATGCGACCAGCGAGAGCCTCAGCTCAGGCGAGGCTGCAGAAAAACTCTCCCAAGTCTGACAAGCCCACTTTGGATCTGCACAGAGGAAGTGAAGGGCTCGCTGGTGGAACGATGACAAGCCAACCTGCAGAGAGCAAAGTTAAAAGAAAAGAACGATTGAAATCTGTCAGACTGTAATTGGTATCCTCATTTTAAAGGTAAAGGCAAAAGGTAAACGTAATTTGATTTTTATATACAGCACATTTTCAGCAACGAGGCAGTTCAAAGTGCTTGCTTGAACGGTGTCAGAAATCTACTCCAGCTCAACAAAACCGTTTTCGAAGTCCTTTGCAAACAACATAAAGCACACACGGTGTCTCATGTACAATTGTCACACACCTGAAGACCCTGCTGAGGCGTGTGAAGGTCATGCATAAGTCTGTCACTGAGCTGCGACAGGAAAGTCTCGCAGGAATATCTTCTCAGGGACCCAGCCACGCTGAGGTACGACGCTCTCACCAGGGGGCAGCACTGAGCCGTGGTCCCCAGCCACATTGAAGAATGGATTCTGTTCACCACTTCACGCAGGTCGTCAGAAAGGACACTACCGACACAAACACGGCAGAGTTTCAAAGTCAGGAAGTTGCTGATGAATATTTAAGCGCCTCCTTCATTCCAGTCCCACCTGTCTGAGCAGAGGGCTCGGTCCAGCAAGGCCTTCATCTGTAGCAGCTGGCCGTGGAGCCGGTTGTGGCTGCAGGACTCCTGCGGACCAGGGAGCTGAGAGGTCAGCTTCAGGAGGAGGTCAAAGTACCCCGAAGGCGGTGTCATGGCAACCAGAGCTTTGGAGACCATTACTCTAACACTATAAATGGGACTGGCAGATAGCTGGAGTAACGGAGGCAGGAAGTCCAGCAACGTTCTGCCAGAGGAAACACATGAGGATATGTACACTCAGTCACATAAACAACGAGCTTAAGAGAGGAGCAGGTGCAGAATAAGATCATTTAACGACTTGGAAAAGAATTCACAGTCGGAAATTATGTGTTATTGATTTGTTGCAATGAATACCAAAGCAACAAAACCTTTCGCTGACTGGAAACTGACCTGTTACTCCTAGTACTTTCCAAATAAAATAAAATGAGGCAGCACTTTTAAAAGCTCACTGCCTAACACATCCCATTTCCAATGTACAAAACTTTACAAAATAAAACCCCTGATTTGCTTCATCTGAACAAAACCCAGGTGGCAAAGCAATACTGATCTTAGATTTAACAAAAAAAAATGAATTTTTATCCTAAATGTCTGAAATCTGAGGGGTTTTTAGCATCTCCTGTCCTGGCAGTTTGGAAAGTTTGGTGTGTGTGCGTGTGTGTGTGTGCGTGTGTGTGTGTGTCAGGGCTGATTTGCTCTACATCAGAGGAGGATGTGGGATCTGCTGCCAAAACTGAACAGAGCAGATGAGTGGCACTGCAAATCACATCTGGTTCTGGTAAAGTCAGGTTTGAAAAACTTAAGTCTGAATATCAGTTTACCTTCAAAGGGTCCAAAATCACTAAAATGCACATCTATTATTTTAGTTTGGGCTAGACAAGACACAAATTTATAGGACTTGATGTCTACATTAACTCCCAAGAAATCAGATAATTGCTGTAAAATCTTGGACTCTGCTCTCAGCAGCTCAGATTTATACTGGCCACGCACTGAACTAGATACAATAAGCAAAGGAACCGATAAGTTTAGAAAATGTGGTTAAAATGAGCAGTTCCTACTACAGAATATCTATTTAACTTGACTGATCAGTCAAAAGGTGTGTAAGCATTACTCTGAGGAGTCTTGGACGCCAGGCTGCAGTTGGGCCAGCAGAGTTAGGATCGGGTAGAGTGAGGGCTGCAGATGCAGCTTGGCCCCGGCGGTTGGCCTCTGGAGCTGCTGCGCCGCCCCTCTCAGCTCGCCCAGGAGGAAAGCTTGAAGCGTAGGGTAGTGAAAGAAGAAGGCAGCAGGGGACATGCTGTGTTGCGTGGGGCCAGCCTCCACGCTGCCGGACCGCTGGCCAAGCATTCGAGAGCAAAGAGAGCCTAGAGGAGCACGGGCGGGTTAATGGACAATTCAGAGCAGAACTCTCATATCGAACAGGCAGCGAATGAGCTTCTGTCTCACTGTAAAGTTGCAGCGCAGCATTCCTCATGGCCCAGCAGGGAGATCGGAGCAGAGTCAGAGACAAGACGGCTACAGCAGGAGCAAACTGAAGAACAGCTGCCCCCAAACCTGAGCCACGCACCAACGCCTGCAGAGTGTGAACCGCACATACCTGTGCACAAAATGACAACGAGGTCATCGCAGTCTGTCCGATTCTTTACGAGCAGCACCAACCAGCCAGCACTTGCAGAGTCAACACACCTGTGGGAGGTCCAGGGTTTGGTCCCAGTTCTCATCGAGGGGACGTCTGGCGGTGTCCAGCAGGGTTTGCACGCTGAGTGCCAACAGCGGCCTTGCCTTGCTGACCTCCTCTGACGAGAGAACGCACAGGATCAGCATGGGCAGCCCTGCTGCCCGTCGGGTCACAGACGTGGAGCCAGCGCACTGAACAACCTGCAGTCCCTGAAATGACATGAGTCTGCACATCAGCAGTTGTCTTTTATTAGTTATAGAGAAAACCAAAATTACTTACATCTCTCAGCATTTGGGCAGGAATATCCTTGAGGTCTGGATCACTGCTGTTCAGCAGAGACGTACAGAACTTTGTGAAGCCTAAACCGCAGCCCTCTACCGCCCCCTGGTGAGAAAAGAAACATCTGCTTACACAGGAAGCCAGCGTAAGTTTTAGGTTTAAATGAAGTGGTTGCTGGACGTTTAAACACAATTATGATTGGCTTGAAGTTCTGAAAACATGTTGAGTTATTCAAACCATGTTTTCTCCAGGATGGAGTTATTTAACAAACAACTAGAGCTACTTTTGACAGGTAAAGCTGGAAAACAATTTTGTTATCAACATAAATCGTTCAATAAATGACGCTAAAAAAAATTGTGAGGAACTTAGTGAAGAACTGAGCAAAAACATTAAGTCTGGAGATTGCAAGACTATTGGTCCAAACAATTGTAAGTACTGATAATCAGCTCAACTGATATTTGGCTTGTGGTGAAACGTTTTACAGTCAGAGAAAACAAACACTGAGCTGGGTTGAATCACAATGTAGGAAGTGAGTTTGGAGGAGTCAAGGCGAGACTCCTAAAACTGGTAACAGTGCACCAGTTGTTACTTATAAATCAGTCAATTTATTCTTAATTAATAAGAAATCCAGATTGGAAACTGTACAGAAACTAAAAAATGGGTAAAAATAAAGAATAAAGGAAAAAAAGAAAACATAAAAAAAGGATCACATCTATTCTCATGCTAGGTTTAAGTCAAACAGTAAAAGTATGTTTTTAACCCAGACTTAAGATCAGTACATTAATGTACCTGTACAATGGGCAATGTGAAAACACATAGAGAAGTAGAAGTAGCGAGTAATTCAGGGCCACTTTAGATGGTCTTAGGAGCCACATGTGACCATCTGAGTCACATGTTAGCTAAAAAAAAAACATGTTAAGGGACAACTTAGTTACAGACATTTAACTAAACATCTCTATATTTGAGTCCATCTCTAAAGTTTTGACCATGTGGGAATTAGAGGAAATTCATCATAAAATCAAAGTTATGCATTCAATTGCTTGTAAAAAGTTGTTTGTTGAATTTAATCACACCGACCTGAAAAAGAACACAAAAAAAAAACAACAGTGCAATAAATTATTCAAACCTTAACATTTTTGACCACCGTCTTGAACTGTGTATTTTGAAAATAACGTACCCAATGGCGGCATTTTAGAAGAATATCCTTAAATATGTCCGACGCCCTCACTAAATCCCGCTTAGTTAGAAGACACTCAGAATGTTTCTTGGATTCTTTCAGGACTTTCTCCACCAACGAACCTAAAAATATTCCCGTTTCCTGGAGCAAAGACGTGGAGAAGAAACACCGGTGAGTTTTCCCGTCCTCTAACAAAGACTGATGCCGAGAAGGGGAGCCTAAACGTCTCACCTTTAGAGAGACCCAGCAGCAGGTGAGAACAAGGCTGTGCTCTTCAGACAGCAGGACACACTCCTCCTCCTCCTCTTCCTCGTCCGTTGGGCCACCTCCAGACTGTTGGGATATCAGAGAGCTGATGGCGTTTCCCATGTCACAAAAGGACGGGGGAGCATCTAAGAAACAGAAAGCAATTCAGTTTCCAATGTTAAAATAAAAAAAATGTATCTAAAATGAGATTTCACCGTTAGTCAAGATGGCTTGATTACATGTTTCAGAGACACGAGCCTCGCGATCTCCATGCAGAACCGCAAGCAGCAGCAGAGAAATATTCTCCAGCAGATCCAACAATTTGGTCATCAGACTGCGGTCAAGTGTGGCATAGATATCATCAGCTGCTTCAAGCAAACACCTCTGAAGAGCACACAACACTCCTGAAACATTTAAAAAAAAAAAAAAAAAGGGGGATTCAGGGGACCCATATAAAGAAAAAAAAAAGATTTCCCATCATCATCGATGCGAATGAATGTGAGTCACCGTGAATAGGCTTGGTTCTGGCAGAGAGCATCATGTCTGCTTTGGCTGTCAGATGATGCTCCTCCAGCTCTGTCAGCAGGACTCTGACCACACACAGGTTCCTTCCAGCGTTGGCAGCACAGCTCAGGCTGCACCGATGTCCTGATCTACATGGAGAACAGCCGATATTGTCGTCGCCCGAACATACCAACGTTGCACGTGGGATAACGTTCACACCTCTGAAATGTGTCCACGTTTTGTTCCGCTACAACCACAGGCGTCAGGGTTTATTACTGATGTAAATTATGCACAAAGCTGTGCGCAACAGAGATGCGCAGCGACGGATGGTTTCAATTATGCTCCAAATTGTACTCGTCTTCCACATAAAATCCTCAAATTTCAACATTTGTTGTTGCGAAGGAAAAAAAACAAAAAAACAAACAAACCTAAAGGCATGCAAATAATTTTACAAGTTGAGGGCACAAAGAGGAGGTGAGACTTACTTTTGGAGGAGCATCTTCATCATGAGCGCTCCCATCTGAGCCTCCTGCACCCGCGGGCTGCGCAGAAGCTGCATGCTCCTCGTCTCCAGGACTTCCGCGATGTCAGCAGGGAAAGTGGGAGGGAAAAATCTCAACAACAAGCCGGCCGAGAGCTCCCGGATCTAAAGGAACGAACAGCTCTTGCGTTACATTTCAGCCAGTTTAGACAAAGCGAAACCCCTAACTCCACTCAGAGAGCCATACCTCATTTGTAGAATCCTCTAGACAACTGATAAGAAGCAGCTGCTTGGTTCTGCAGAAGAAATCCCACTGTCCTCTCTGTCTGGCACAGTCAATGAGAAGTCCTACGTTTGCTGTAATTATAACCGGTTTCATCATTAAGGAGATTGGAGGATGCAGAGATCCAATGCTCAGGTGAGCCACACTTATCTTTTTTTTCTATAAAACAATGCATTCACGTCACTGTGGTTTTTTTCAATACACAAGATCCTGTTAAGAAACACTGAAGTTTGTGTTTGCAACGTAGCCAAACATTTGGTTCCATGGGTACGAATACTTCATTGCGCTTGAGTAAAAACATCTGTTGCTCCGTGTTGTTTTCTAATGTCTCACCCGGTGGCTGTCCCTTCTTTTTGTCGGGGCTCCAGGTGTCTGTGCACGTCTCCAGGACTGCAGACAACAACAACAGCGCCGTCTTCTTCCTCTGATAGCTGTGTCCAGGTGACAGAGAGCCGTATGGAAGCTCACCTAACCACTCCACAAAGCCTACGTGACATAAAGAACATCTTTTCTGAACAGAGAATATAAAACTGAAAAATCCCGAGAAAAAAAGCAGACAAAAGTTCGGAGCAAAACGTTCGTCATCTCTTTTTTTTTTTTTCCTCCTCACCAATCCCTTGCTCCAGAACATCCTTTCTGCTTTCATGGCTGACATCTTCTTTCTTTTTGCCCTTGACTCCTCTGACGTGTGCCAAGGTGCCGTCTCTGACACGAACCAGAAACCTTCTCACCGCAGCCTGAAGGTGCTGCCGAAAAGGTGAGGACTCGCAATTCAGATTCTGGGGGACAAACTCCTTCAGTATCGTGATCTCCTCTGCAGAGGGGACGTCTCTGGTCTTCGGGCTGCAGCAGAGCAGGTTGAGGGCAGCCAGGCGCACTTTGTCGTCTGCAGACCCGAGAGCCAGCTGCAGGGTTTTAAAGGTGGAGCTGCCCTGCAGAGCCCAGGGAGAACAGCCGCTGATGGCTCGGTAGGAGCTCAGGAGGCACGCCCAGGCGCGCAGGTGGCCTGGCTCGTGGGGCTCCAGGGAGGCCAGCAGGTGATGCACGGCCGAGGGGAAAACCTGGAGGGTGCAGGGCAGTAAATGTGTTGAGGCGTTGGTCTGTAGGAGAGTCACTTCAGACGTCAGCGCCTCCAGGAGGAGAGGCTGCCAGCTGTCCGCCCAGCGCCCGGCCAGATCCACTTCAGCGAGTGAGGCAGGAAGCTCTCGCCTCTGCTGCTGGATCAGACGCTTGTAAAACTCTGAGCCGCACGGGGACAGATGATTGGTCGATAGGCACTTCAGGAGATGGCGAGATACCTCAGTGTATTGATCCAGCACCTACAGAGACACAGCCAAACATCTGGGCCACAGAAAGTAAAAGTAACAACGTTGTAAAGAATGTGACAGCTATGACATGCTCACCAGCTCGGCTCCCACATGAGGCAGCAGAGCGCAAAGGCGGTGGTATTTGGCTTTGGCCTCCCAGGGCAGTTTCAATAATCGTTCAAGCAGGGTGAAATAAAAAGCCTTGCTGGTGTCACAAAACTGCTCAGAGTCCAAGGCGTAAAGGTTCAGCAAGAGAGTAAAGGCGCTGCTCGCAAACTCAGGCACCCCTTCCACCTGCCGAAACAGAAACACACACACACACACACACACACACACACACACACACACACACACAAAACATTTAAATTGTAATCAATATCAGTTATTGTTAATATCACAAGATTATTTTCAATGCGGTGAAGTTCCTACCAGCACACAGTGGAAACGAGAAACAAATGCACCTCTAATAAAAAAAAAAGCATTCAATAACTTAGCCAGAAAGCCTAATGTGCAACCAAATGGCAATCACCGTGTGTTCCTTCTGAGTATAAGTCAACGTCAGTGACTCACTGGGCTTTCTGCACCGGTCCAGATAATGTGTGTAAGCCGCTGCAGCAGCCTGCTGTCGTCGGGCAGGAGGCGGGAGCCGGTCATCCTCCACAGATCCGTCACGCATTCCTTCGCTCTCCTCAGCCACATTGTTAACACTGCGATGGGATTTTGGGCTTTTAGCACAAAGCAGAGCCAGTCAAAGAGACAAACAAGCAGTTTGGAGTTCGCTCACCCTCAAAGGCAAAGTAGTGACAGTCCTGCTTCTCCTCACACAGTGCATAAACAAGAGGAAACAAACCGTCCAGCAGCAAACAGGCCTGAGAAACAAGATAACACGGATTCAATATGATGAAAAATCCCGACGTGTGCTCCCACACAAGCGTTCCCTACCTGTGTGGTGTCGTGGCTCGGACTAAGTAAGACGTGAGGTCGACAGCAGGTGAGGAGGCCTCTGCTCACAGCCAGCCGGTCCACTCTGTCCTTCCCTACGTGGTCACATGTCACCTGCAGGACCCCCACGGTCAGCTGGCAGGGCTCTGAGAGGCAGCACAAAGAAAATGTCTCCGGTCAGAAAACTCCTGACTTCACAGAGTCTGGAGTAAAAATGATTTGATCCTGCAAAGATTAAATCTGTTCATGCATAAACTCATGAGAAACATCATGATGCTGTTGTTATATTTGGTTTGTGTTACCATTTGAGGCTTCTGTTTATAATTCTTTATTAATTATATCATCATTACCATAATGTCCTGGATATAAGAAAAAAAAAGTACCCTTGGCTTTACAAACAATTTACTTTTTCCACTTGAAGTAACTTTTTAGTGCCTGTAAAACAACCTTTTTTTGTTGAGTAGAACAATACGTTTCAAGTTTCCTGGTTTTCCAATGAGAAACTCTATGTCTGAACTTCTCTAGTTCCAAATCTTAAACAGATCCCTGGTGGACCTACATTTGTGTGCACCCAAATATTTGCTTGCAGATCAACTAACAGTCTTCACAGGAGAAAATCAGCTGCCCAACGCTGAGGCTGCAGATAACCCGCAGACTGCAGCACTCTCATTCAACTCTGCATTCTTGCTTTGAGGTCCCACTCCAAATAAAATCTGTAACTGTTCCAAAATAACTTTTTCTTTTTATCTGAACAAAGAGCATGCAATCTCAACGGGAAGCAATTATCTTGCTCTACCGTCATTTTTGGACACGAAACACATTTTCCTTGCATATCATCTTAAGCGGGTCAAATTTGTGCCCCTATGAGGAAACGCTGAGCTTCTTGGAGCCTGTCTTTTTCACATTAAACATTCTCGTCTCTGCCTGGATGTGTTGGAAGTGCTGGCTCTCAATTGAGATCTAAGCTACAGATTATATTTAAATCAACGGGATTTACTTAAAAATAAAAATACCTTCAGTGATCTTAACATAAGATAATCCTTAATCAGCACAATCAGACAACAGTATTCTCTACAGTTCTTTATGTCTTCCAGCCAACCCAACTTTACTAATCAAGACTATAAGGAAAAAGATAAGAAACTTGTGATGACATTAGAAGTAAAACTGAATAAAATAATTACAAAACTTTTAGCCAGAATTATACAAAACTGAAAAATGGAAAACCAATAAAGTCCAAAGTAAAATTGATCACTGAGCGAGAGACGTGAATTTTAAGATTCAAAAAAAGGCAAATGAAGAAGCCTTAATAATTTGAACTAAAACCAGTACCGGTTTTCATTTTCTGCTCCTAATTGTTCCCATAATTTATTATGTTCAAATACCACCATATGACAGACTGAAAGGGTATGATGATGCTGCTGCAGGTGTTACGTACGTGGATGAGAGGCCTGCAGCAGATTCCAGGCTGCAGCTCCAGCAGCTGTACTCTCGGATGCGGTGTTGATCAGCATCGCCACCGCTGTGCCCGCCAAAAGACGCGTGTCCCTGTTGCAGCACTGCACGACAGGTCACATAAGCAACTTTTTCAACACTTGTTTGTCGCGTAGAAGTCGATAAATTTGCTTCGAAAGAAAAGACACCTGTCCAAGTATGTCTATAAGAGCCTGCAGAATCCTCTGCACTGCTTCTTTGCTGTGGTTTTCCTCCCACACCAGAGGAGCAACTTCGTTGGGCAACAGCTGAAACGCTTGAAGACACACCTGCAGCCATGAATGTTCACATGTTAGAAATAAAGTTAAGGTTGTTTTATAATGGCTGTTCTTGGTTAGTATTCCTGATGCATGTTTCATTTGTACCTTGACAGAAACATAACAGATAGGCCCATCTCTCCGAGATTCCTCCTGTAGCACAGCAGGAAGAGATTCAGATACTCTCTGCAGCATTGGCACGAAGGACTCTTGCCAAACCTCTCGACCAACTATGCTGTCCTCCAGGTACATGCATGCTAAAATTATGGAGAAATAATTACAAGTCTACACATTACATCTGTGACATACTAAAAATAATGTAAGCATCAGTGAACCCACCTCTCTGCAAATCCTCCAAAGAGAGAACCTGGTAAGAAGACAAAGTCAAATCATTTCCAAGACCGACAGCGAAGTGATCATTCACATTTTGTCACATTACAGCCAAGTTTTTTTTAATTTTTTTTTTATTGGTATTTTATGCAACATATCAACAAAAAGACACGCATAATTTTAAAGAGGAAATGAAGTAACACTTGGTTTTCAGACAATTTATTTTATTTTTTAATTTTTTTTTTTTTTAGATTTATTTCATCTTTATTTTACTAAGATAAAAATCTACCAAGATTAAAAACCTGTTTTTCAAGGGAATCCAGGCCAAGATGCATCGACAGTTCAAGAGGTACAACAAAAGTATGAATGCAAAGGGTATGATTGCAAAAGGTAACCAAACACACAAAGTAAGGTCTCTGTACCTGATCACTATGGACTATGGCATGAAAACTGTGGAGGGTCTCCTTATAAACCAGTTTGTGGTCCACCTTTGCTGCCAAATGCTGCAGCATCTGTGAAGCAGAAGTTTTCATTACATCACTGTTCTTCCACATCATTTTACAGTGAAAAAGAAATCTGTGGAGCTCACCTGGTCCACCTTACGACAGGCTGTGGAGATGCTGACCATCTCCAGCTGCAGGGATAAGAGGAGTCTGACCAGAAGCAGGAGATGCTCTTCCTCCAAACCACGGAGCTGTGCCTCTGGGATCTGCCTCAGCAGCTGGGCTGCCTCCTCCAAACTGCGCTCCTTGCTCCTCTTAACGCTGCTCCTGTCCGTGCAAACAAATTGCCTTTTTTATTACAAAACCGACGGCGGATGTGCACTTTAAAAATAGCTTAACACACCTGGAGGATTCAGACAGTTTATCGACAAACAGCTGGAGGGTCTGGCAGCCATTTTCAGGTGTTGAATCTTCAGTGATGAAGCAGTCCTGAAGACTTTTTATCAGGTTTTCAAACGACATTGTAACTTTTACTCCTGAATGCAGATACCCGGTGTTGACATATCACTGAAAGCACGTTTCTGTTTACTGCTGAAAGACTTCTACTTCTACGAATTAGTGGTGATCACGGTAGCGATATGCTGCCATCTAGGGGCTAAAACTTGTGTGAACTAACGTGACTGAGATAAAAACAGAAACAGTTAATTGTATGTAACTTTATGGCCTAATAAATTACCAGTAACGTTAAATAGATCATTTTCTGATATTCTGCATCGAATATCCACCGTTAGGAACTTTTATTATTACCAAATTTATTAACATTGCTCTGCTGTGTATTTTGTTGCTGATTACAAGTACTAAAACAATCTCTTTTTCTCTTCTGTAGTGTGTGGCTTCCAGCAAATTCTGGTCTGACATTATATTTAAAGTTTCAGCTGAAAACAACAATGGGTCGATAGTAACTTTTTAAAATAGAATTTTTTTAAAAAACATTCACAATTATTAAATAAGGTCAAAAGCATTTATCAGCATTTATTGCATTGCAAGGTGCTTTCAGTATAAAAGGACTGAAACATGAGAGGCGATTCTGCAATTTTCTTCCTGCAGAATTATGGACATTATGCAACTACTGCAGAATACAAGGTTTACAATGTCTGAAACATGGTAAGAAAATCAAGAGTAAAATGTAATAAATATTTAAATTTAGGTTTAACCACGAAGAGGTCTGTGCCAATATATTTAAATATTCTAACATACATAGAGTATTCTGCAGAAGGTCTAATGTGAGGTCTGCAAAAGAAATAAAAAACTACATAGCAACTATTTTTTGTTGTTTTTATGGGTTTTTGTATATTTCCAACAGTTACTCCACATTAGAAATCTTTAAGTGATTCAGTGTGATTAGCTTTGGAAATAATCTAACTCAATAGAATGTAAATAGATGGTAGAGTTTCTGACCCATTAAACAGCTGATGGTCAAGACAGACTGATGACATTATAATGATTAAGAGCACCTTCATGTCATAATCCTTACACTAAGTTAGATTACTTCATGTGCTAGATGAAGGCTAATTTTATACATTGTGTACGATGTTAGAATAACTGTGTTACAATTTTTGAAAATGTTTATATCCATTAGGAAGCTAGAAATCATTTGGGAAATTTCCCAGTAGACTCATGACACTAATTTGAGCGGATGAGGTCGCTGTTGTGTACTTTACTCACAGCTTAGATTTGTGTTTTCTCAGAAGAAGAAGGCTTCTCGGCCGTGATTGGTTAACATTTTGTTGCTAGGACACCTCACAGAGTTTACAAATGTCCAATCTATAATAGCGAAATGGCTAATGTCGGTGTACTTTCTGCGTCTATTTCAGGCCGGACTTCATTTATCTTATTCCTCGTCAGTTTTGTCCACCCTCAAAACGCTGTGGGTAAGATCTTTCTACGTAATTCGCCTCAAAGTTATCGTTTTGAAGTTAAAAGTGCTCTACGTTTCGTACAGGAACTAGCTAAAACTCATTTTATGTATCTTACACAGATGGCTGGAACTGTAACTAAGCAGTAATTGTGTTTTTCATTCATAGTTTTTCAGCCGTCGTTTCTTATCTCCAACGGACCAAAAGTCTCTGCATTTCTGCTCGGAAACACATCAGGGATCTCACTGAATCTGAAGACGGTTTCTGTTTCCAGCACAACAGGTAGGAAAAAAAGACAAAACACCCTACAAAACATTTACTAGTTGTTAATGGAATAGTTTAGTTTCCAGTTTAGCTCGACCAAAAAAATAATAAAAAAAATACAGATTTTTTGCAGTGCCTTGTTACTGTAAATATTCATATATCCTTTTAACTTTACAATCATGTACCATAAAGTATTTTTTATTGGAATTTATTGTGATTGACCAATATATCGTAACCCATAATTATGAAGAGAAAGGAAAATGACATTAGATGTCTATTCTCATAGAATAACCTACTTTTATCTACATCACACCATTGCATTGTAGGTTCACTGTCCTGCAGTAAAGTGAACATGTTTCTTGGTGTCGAGTCTTCTGGAGTTCCTCTTTTAAGATTGCTCTAAATTTAACTCCGTCCTTCTTCCCATGAACAGTGACTAGATATCACTGTGAAGAAAAGCCTCCAAGCAACATGAATTGTAACAACAGTTGTTTTCTTTCACAGGAAGCACTGGTTCACCATCATGTGTAACAGAAGCAACACGGTGGGCACTCAAAACTGAGCAAATGGGAAAGGTAAGAAATCCGTCAACTTTACTCAACCACTGTCCATATAGACAAAACAACTTATAAAATTCACCTCTTGTTTATGCTGATGTCAATTTAATTCTGCTTCCCAGAGTGCAATTCGTGTTCAGCTGACACTGAATCAAAGCCTGCATTTGTGTGGTGAGAACGAAACGAGTGCCGACTGCTGTCCGAAACCACAGTGTGTTCTGGAAACTCTTCAGGTGTCCGCCTGCCTTGGAAGCAGACCCCAGGCGTCATTGCTGATCCAAGCCACCATAAACGCCCGGTTGTTTCCTCTTCATGCAGGATCTGGTGGTTTGAATTAAGCCTTTCTCACCACAATGTGAAATGAGAGCTTTAAAAGCAGCTTGTTTTATAAAAGTCATCTGTTCATTTCAGATAACAACACAGTATTTCCAAACCAAGTGTACCAACCTCTTGGCGTTTGTCCCTGTGACCTGACATCCAGAGCATGTGATGTGCGCTGCTGTTGTGACCAGGTATCAGTTTTTATTATAGTAATTTGACAAACACAATTAGCCAAATGTGGTTTTTTTTCTCTTTTAAACCTTCTTATTTGTGTTTTCTACCAGGACTGTTCCAATGAAGATCTAAAGATTTTTGCGTCCCACTGTCTGCTGGGACCCTTCGGGGGACAGGTCTCCCCTGCTCCAGATTTTCAGTGCTCTGTGCGTTCTGCTGAAAACTCTCCAGACTGGTTTCCATTTTTATGTGTCACATCTCCACCTGAAAACAACCCCTACTTGGGTCTCTTCTATCAAGGAGACACAATGTGAGAATATTTTTCATCAAAGTTTTTTTTTGGGTTTTTTATTTTATTCAGTAATTTTTGTGCTACATTTTTTCCACTCTCCTGGTGTAGTGCAGCCAGGCCGGGCCCATCCTTCCAAGAGCCTGTGCTGTCTGCTCCAATGCCATTTACTCCTTATATTCAGGGAAGTCCTGTTGTCACATCCGACGACAAGTACTTCACTATACCTCAGGTTGGTTGTATTAGTGTTACCTTTTGTTTTTATTTTTTGTAGCAATCTTAGTTGCATTCTTTTATTTCTTTTTTCCTTGTCAGGCTTACAACTAATAACACTTTATATGCGGTTTTGTTTTTCAGATGGTCCTGGGACGGTGCTCTGGTGCTCCTGTGGCCTTTCTGGAAAATTTCAAAGTAGAGTGTGTAACTCTTTTTCACTCCTGCCCGACTAGTCCTCCCTTAAAAACGCTGCAAAAAGATTTGAGCGTTGACGTGCTGAATGGGCAAGGCGGTGGGTCTTACCTGCTTACATAATTAAATCAATGTTTTGATGTGCTTTGACACTTTTGAGCGCAAGTATGTGTGTGTGTGTTTTTTTTGTTTTTTTTTACCAGGCGTTGTGAAGGTAAACTTAACTGATGACAAGTCCCCTGATTTGTTCCTTTCAAGTGGTCAAGGTGATTTTTTTTTATACATGTAGACTTTAATCACTAAAACAAATAAACTGGCTCTGTCTAACATCTAACTTAAAATGGGTGTGCATTTATCTCCAGGTGAGAGGTTGAGGTGTGAGACTGTGACCTTAGCGCTAGATTACAAATTCTACTGGAAAGAAAATGGTATCACCAATATCTCACTGACTCGCACTGTTGGGACAGTTATCTCGAATGGAAGTTGTAAGTCTTGTGAAACTCTTTAATTTTCAAAGCTAAAGTCTTGTTGTGTGGGGCTGACATATTCTGCTGTTCTGTCCTCTAAACAGTGACTACAAGATATTCTGTTGTGTTTCTAAATGGAGAATCTACAGCCGAGCCCAACTCAGGAAACCCAGGTGAGAGAATTATTTTTTTTTTTTTTCCCCAGTTGTTGAGGTTGCTACTCTTACGGAGGATAACACCAATTTCACGTGACAGGTTATCAAGTGGGACGACCTGTTATTGCTGGCATTCTGGTCAATAATACAGAGTTAATACAGAGGACACCGATCAATGTTTGGAAACCAGGTAAAAATCTCTGTAGTAACTGTGTTAATTAATGTTTATTAACACACATTTCAAACCTTATACTTTATCCTCTCTGTTTTCTGATCTGGTTGATAGTGGGTGATGGTCTCTGTTCCACTGACAGCATGAAGCCAGTTGTGTTTTGGGAGAATTCAACTTCAGGTTGCTTGCTGCCTGTCGGGAAGGAAAACATGAGCGAGTGTGATCTCCTGAGGTTGGCTGCTCACCATGATCCTTTACCTTTAGTTGATGTGTAACTACAGAGCCTTGCAAAAGTATGCATGCCACTTGGACTCTCCCACATTTTGTCACTTTACGAACACAACCTATCATTTATAGGCATTTCAAGAATGTGACAGAAATGTTAAACCCTTCAAAGGGTAGGAATACTTTTCTAAGGAGCTCTGTGAAATACATACCTGTTAGAGCAACTGATGTCATGTTTTTTTCATGTTTTAGAGAGACTGTTGCTGCTCTGCAGAGTGCTCTGACCACAGCGGCGTATGTAGCACAGCGTGGTAACCCAGATTTTACAACTATGACAGACTGGCTAAACATAAGCTGTAAGTAGATTTAATAGAGAAGCAAATTCTTCTTCTAAATCAACTCATAAGTTATTTAGCTTCCACCTACATTTGCCTTGTTGTTTTGTGCCAGATAGATGTTCTAACAAATGATTTATTACACAAATCTAATGCAGTTGTGACGCCAAACTCAAGCACAGCGATGAACAACTATTCAGGTGTGTGCAGTGATATTCCATTTCACCAACGCATCAGTGTTTGGAGCCTCACTACCAGCCTGGTAGATGGAATACCCCAAAGAGAAATCCAAGCTTTAGAAATCAGGTATTAGATAATTAACTACAGCAATGCAGCTTGCTCTTAGTTGCTGCAAATCTTTGTGTGGTATGTTCTTAACGTAGCAAGTATTTATAACCAAGTTCTTTTTGTGTTTGGAGTTATGGCATGTCCACTTGGGCTCTGGATTGTAGGGGAGGTAGCGTCTCAGTATGTGAGGACCCAGAAAAAAGACAGTTGTTCCCACTCACCTCCTCAGTCACGTTTTTTGACGTCGATACAGGACCAGCCAAAACCAGGCGCGTACACATTTGAAAAGGTTGTTTGTTTAGATTCATAATCAATTTGTTGACAGGTTATGTTCTTTATTCTAGGTTTCAGATCAACTTCACAGAGTATGACTGTGACAGGAATGATGTGTGTTGGCCTGAGCTCGCCTTTCCCTTCACCAGATATTATACAGGTATTCCACCAAAAGAGCAGATGGCAGAGTGAATAAAATTATGACAGTACCGTAATAACACGTTTTGCTTTTCTTTGTCACAGGTGAACCTTATTTCTTGTCGTTGGCCAAAGGGATGATTTTGGTTTTCATGTTTGTTACGGCAGCAATTCTTGGAACTCCATGGAGACAAATAAGACAGGCCTGGCACAATGTTTGACTCTAATACTCTGAAAATTTAAAGGATGACTTTCAGGTAAATCACCAAAAGTGCAAAATACTAAATAGGGACACAATGTCAATATGCCATGTTCAACTGTCTGAAATGCTGTGTATTTTTCTATAAATATTGATTTTGTAAATGTTGACATGTTCTATTTATAGATTTAAGGTGTATTTGTATAATAAAGATAGTTTTTAAAATATGTTTTCAAAGCATAATAATGATACTACTTTTAAAAGGTGTGTGACCGTTTTGTGCTGTCCTCTGCACTTCCGATCCGCCCCGTATTTGCCGTTTCGTTTGTAATGGATCAGTATGCCCAGTTCTGAATTTTTTTCAGATTTTTTTTTTAAATCTTGAACTCAACTAATTTATAGCTCATATTTTGTCATTAGATTTTTTTTTCTGTTCACTGACAAGACTGGATTTGTATTTCCTAACTAGCCACTCCTCACTCCCCCACTGAGGTGTTAATCCTTCAGTGAAGTTGATTTATTTCTAAATACTGACGCCATGGTGTGGTTGATCATAAAATCCACAAGGCTTTAAAATGTTCAAATATTTGTGCAAAGAAAGTGACTCAGACTTTTAAACTTGCTGTGGAGTGGTGGTAATCTAGCCAGAGAGCTTAAGATTTTTAGTTTTTGTTTGATAAATTGACTTGATCCATCTTGAAAACCAATTTACAGCTATCTCTAAACTCTGGTAACCTCTGGTAAAGATATGTATAAAGCTTTAGAACAAATGCATCATTTATAGTCTTGCTCTAGTTCTCTTACAGTGACCTTCGGAGATTTATTAAATTTTTTTGCCATGCTCACATCCTTCTCACTGTGTGTCCTGGCGAGATAAATTTGATACAATCCTGTTCTAATTCAAATTCTAACCATAGATCCTGAAAAACCAATGCGATTGTTGAAACTAAGATTATGTCCAGACAACTGTATAATTAATTAATCACAGGAATTATACATGGATATTGGGTTTAATTGATTCAAAATTAAACTAAAAATGTCAGTTAAACTACAGAAACAAACATAAAATAAGGTTATAACAGGGAGAAAATATCCTTAATAAGTAAAACAGAAAAACCAAAAAGATAAGTCTTAAGATTTTGTTCATAGCCAAACCGAACCTCAACAAACTTTGATGCTGTTTAAGGTCCCATGTATGTAGGAAATGTTGTGTGAATACTAAAAAAAAAAAAAACATTCACACTTTACAAGCTATGTTAACAACGTCAAAATTGAAAGATATATTTTTAACTGGGGTGCTTGTGTCTAGTATTCAGCATTACATCACTTCCTCACCTCAAATAGCTGTGGCCTCTTTGTGGGTAGCTCTTTCTGGGCTGTTCTGTTTAACATTGGGTGCTTAAATATGATGCTAAAAAATAAACACCAACCTGTCAGACTGATAGACAATATGATACATAAAGATCTTTAAAGAAATGGACACTACGACCCCAGCAAGAGGACAGATGTTTCACATGTTAACATAAATAACAGTTTCATTAAAAATAAAACGTGATCTTATAATACCTCATTATCTGAAATTATTTCACAAAATAAATATTTGTAAATGGATTGTGTATCATTTTCATGCTCAACGAGGATATGAACTGGAAATGAGAAATAAACGTTTTGTTATTATAATAACCTATATCTATATCAACCTAAACTATGCGATTTGTTGCGTTAAAGCAAAAGTAGAACTGGGCCTTTCGTGGAGGTGGGGGCCCCAAAGAGGCTGGTTAGACTTCATTGTTTGCATTCATGAACCCTATATGGCTGTTGTTTGAATTAGCCTGCAGACAGAGCAGAGGGCTTAAAATATTAAATAGCCCGCAGTGCGCAGACTCCTGAGATGGGTTGTCATTGGTTGATTCGCTCTGGTAGAAGTTCGTCGTAGTCATCAGTGAGAAGTAAAGTGACGTGGAGAGTTACGAAGATGACAAACTCACGCCTAAAACTTTATAAACTGTGAGATGACTTACTACAAAACTATATGGTGAGCTTAATAAACATATATATATTTTAAAAAGACAATAAAGAAACCCAACGCTTAACCAATAATCGCGGAGACGGCTCAACCAGCTAACCTATTAGCTGGCTAACAGCAGGAACAGCTCCAGTTTGTAGCGAGTAAAGTCAGAGTTATGTAAGTGAAACATCATTTTATCTCCTGAGCCGAGTCATGGAAGAACAAGGAAGGACGTGAGAGACGAGTGTTGGCTTTTACCCTACAAAAACCCGCTCCGGCTCCGGCCAGCCTGCTTATTGAAACAGGGAAATATACGCTGTCAGGATGAGCTCTCTGCTCCGAGGTGAGGAAATGTGTCTGGCCCAGCTGTTTCTGCAGTCCGGGTCAGCTTACGACTGCATCAGTGAACTGGGAGAACTGGGACTGGTGGAGTTCAGAGACGTAAGTTTTATTTTTATTTGTTTGTAGTGCAATTGTCCGTGTTTGATTGCCAAGTCACAACAAGAAGTCACTTTAAAACTATCGAGTTATGACAGAACTGGCCCACGCAAAATGAAATGAAATGAAGTTTCTTATGTATGTTTGACTCGATTCTTGGAACTGTATAACGTTAGTTCGCAGTTATGACGGCATTCTGCGCTCTGAAAATTCATAGAACTGGTTTCTTTCAGATGCATCATCCACGAGGGAAATTTAAATATAATTTGCCTAGGTTTTTGTAAAGTCGACTGTCAAACAAGCCTCAAAAAAGAATACTGTCTGTGTACTCTCAGCGAAATAGGTCAAACCATGAATGTTGTGCTTATTCTAAATAGGTAGTTTCCAAAGTTTGGGTCACGAAAAGAAATGTTTGGAGTCTTGACGTCCAATGAGAAATTAAACAAATTACTGATGATAATAAAAGCTAGAGATTGACCAGTTTACTTTTGATCGGATCCACTATTAATCTGTGGGTCAAATACTGGAAAATACAATTTTCCTTCTACATTTATTCAACTTAAGACTGGAAACCTATTTTTTTATAACGATGCGAGACAAACGCATTTATTTTTGACGCACTTTTTAAAAAGAGTTTATTAAAAATCACTTAACCGTTGATTTTTAAGTCTGCCTGGAGATACGTTTTAATTTTTCTCTTATATCTTGTACTCTGTAGATAAAAAAAAAAAAAAATGTATTGGTCAGAATTACACACAGCAACTCAGACCTCAGACAAAAAAGAACACCTAAAATTAGTACTGACCAGGAAAAGCCTGATCAGTGCATCTCTGTTTGGTATACCTGATTTAAAAAAAAAAAACAGTTATCATAAATGGATAAAAACAACAAATTAGTTGTGGATTCTGTTCACTGTGTTTTAGTGTCTGCTTTTACTCTTAGCCTGCTGTCGGTGTATTTTGGGTGAAAAGCAGAACAATTTACTCGTAGCTGTTTCTAATCCTGTTGTGAATCAGCCAGTGCATTTACTTGTAAACTGTGTGTTTATGTCTCCTCTGAAGACATCGGTATCTTCTTTAACTGCCATGTCCTTGATCCTGCGCATGACTAATGGATGTTCTCGCATCTGTTCCAGCTCAATCCTAATGTGAACTCATTCCAGCGAAAACATGTAAACGAGATCAAAAAATGTGAAGAGATGGAGAGGATCCTTGGTAAGGTTAAAATAGTTTTTTTTTTTTTTTTTTTCAATTTGTTGCATTCAGTAGTAGGGCTTTCTACTTCATATCAACTGTCTGCATTTATCTAGCTCTTATAGAAATTATGTAAAAGGAAAACGGCGTTTTCTAAGGAGACATGTGGTCTGTTCATTCACGCTGCTGCAACAGATGACCAGAGTTTGACAGGTGCTGTCATTTCCTATTTTAGCTTTTTTTGGATGTTTCATGCCAGACTTTTTCTGGGAGGTATATAAAAGCAGCCGTCTGTAACAGGACATCAGTTTGTTCCCGCCTTGGTGATCCTGCAGAAAATATCAAGAAGGATGAACATGTTACTCTTTTGTGCCATTTTATAATTGAAAATGCTTGATTTGGATATGATTTTTAGAATCCCAGACTTTGAGGTATGTGTCTAAATTCTGCAGGGTAAACACGGAGATGCTGCTTTTCGTGCTAGTCTAACTATGGTAAGTCAGACTAGTCAAAACCACAACAAAATCTTTATAAATGGAAGGATTTTCTCTCACAGCAGCAAGATAAGCTTAAGACAAATATGTGAAGCCTCAGTGGATCTCCTCTCTGAAGACCCTGTGGTCATGAGAAACATCAGGTGGTTGTAGATTCAGCTGAATGCACTGCTGTCTTTGGTTAGCCAAATGCTGTATTATTAGATTAAGAAGAAAATAACACACTGTCAGTCTTGGGTTTCACGGTATTCCGTGTTATTTAAAGGATATCCGCAGTATGTCAAAGCTCGGAAAGCATGTCCTTAAAGAATATTGCTTGTTGTTTTCAACAGGTTACCTTTTGAGGGAAATCAAGAAAGCAGACATTTCACTGCCAGAAAGAGACATGAACCCTGTGGCTCCTTCGCCCAAGCATATAATGACCATAATGGTAACGATTCCCTTTACTGTGGCCACTGGAGCTGCATTCTTCCGCTTGTGACACATCTTCATACATTTAATTACAGGAGCAGCTTCAGAGGCTTGAGGTTGAACTGGGTGAAGTCACCAGAAACAAGGAAATGCTGCAGAAGAATCTGCTGGAGCTCACAGAGTACACACACATGCTTCGCATCACACGCAGCTTTGTACAGAGAAATGCTGAGGTACATATAATTCAGATAAAGTCATACTCTTGGCTCAGTTTCACGCGACTTAAATTTGGTGTTGAATGTTTTCTTTCCCTCCTTTCCAATAGCGAGAACCACTGCAAGTCCAGTATGAGGAGTTTCCGTTTCTAGAAAAAGATACACGGATGGACTACAGCAGCATGCAGAGGCTAGGAGCCAAACTGGGGTATGTGCTGCAGTGATTCTACTAATTTTACAGAAGATCAAATTTGTTTAAGGGTTGTTCTTAATGGGTTTTTTTATATCCCTTATGGTTTTTAAACTGTGGATATGTTAAATAATAATTACGTTTTTAGGTTTTACTCATTAAAATACTGTTCATTCATTCATGGAGTCGGAACTCTTTCACATTTTGTCATCACAAAGTCATGTAATAGACTAATACATAGTGCTGCGTAACTGTAAAGTGCAAGGGAAATGATACAAACAACATTAATCAGAGGAGGAGTCAAGACACCTCTGGATACTATAGAGGAGCAGCAGAGATCATAGAGAATTCAAATATTAGTTGTGCGCTTTGTGAGTCTGGCTGTTTATAGAAGAGAGGAAGAATAAAGTCATTTTTTTAAAGAAAGCCAGAAAAAGTCCCATTTACAATATACACCTTCCTTTAAGCAAATGCTTAAAGGAAGGTGCTTTTGAAAGATGTTCTAAATGTGTGGAGGGAAATTAACACAGGATATTACTCTTAACACGTCAGGCTCAGTTTTTGTTTGTACTGATAATTGATCTGAGGTGTTTCTAAATCTTCATCTTCTCTCCCCACTTTTTCAACACAGGAAATATCACTCAACCGCACACAGCGAGTTCAACAGACAGCTTAAAATTTAATTATTTACTAAAAATGTAAAGAGTAGTTCATAATTAAAAGGAGAGGAGCTAATCATTCACTCATATCGCTGAAAGCTTAGTCTCCGATTCACAATCTTTTGCTTTCTTTTTAAATTTCCAGATCAGAACATTACAAATGACATTTTTTTTAAACTAGGCAATAGTTTAAAATTGTGCTCATGCATCTTGCAGACTGATTTATGCATGTTTTAATGCTTTTGTTGCAGCTTCATTTCGGGGCTGATCCAAAGAGCAAAGATCGAAGCCTTTGAGCGAATGCTTTGGAGAGTTTGCAAAGGTTACACCATCCTGAGCTACGCGGAGGTTGAAGAGTACCTGGAAGATCCCGACACAGTAGGTTCCTGACGTCTCATAGAGACCATGATGATACCGTTTGCTGTCATGTTACATTTCCTCTTCGTGACAGTACACTGGAAAGATAGCAAAACAGTCTGGATTAATAAGAGCAGGATATGTGTAAGATGATGAGAGGAACGGAAACAAGCAGAAACAAACTCTTCAGGGCATCACCCTGAACCCAACACCCTCGCAATGACACATTGTGGTGGCAACATCCTTTGTCGCGGACGCTAATGGATTTGAAAGCTGGGATGGTGGATGAAGCCAATTGCAAAACGATACTGGAAGCAAACCTGTTAGAACACGCAAGAGACTTAAACCAGGAGCAAAAGTTTACATTCTAGCCGGACGACAACCATGAACATATAACCAGAGCTGCACTGGAATGCTTTGACCCTGTCAAAGTTCACACCCAAATCTAATTGGCAATCTGTGACAAGACCTGATTGTTTCTATTTAGACCTGAATGTTTCTCTATTAGGCTTCAGTTGTCTTGCAAAGTTCTGCAATATCACTTAAATATAAATACGTAAAGTTTACTGAGACATACATGCCACGCTTTTGGGATTTATGGATAAAATAAATTTAGAAACAATGTTGCCAAAACGTAATATGTGAAAAAAAATGTGGAAAAAGCTCATTTATAATTCAAATAAAAAATCTCGGTTTAAAGTGCCCTCCTGGCGGCTGCCAGCAGCGACTCTTGTGATCATGTCCACAGACAGCTGTAATCAGATTAACCTTTTTCACCGCTTGACCAGACGGCAAGCATCCAGGACTGTGACTAATCATTACGGCTGTAACAGACGAGCTTTCACTACTAGATAGTCAGACAAATTTTACAGACAGAGTTATTAGATTCTCTTAATTGGAGCAAATAAAGACGGGCATGTTTTATGGAAAGAGGTAAATGGGATTTGGATCTCAAGACTCCTGTGAAAGACCTTCTTGTGTTTCCACACTACAACTTCTTATTTTCTCTGTGCAGGGTGAGCCCACTAAAAGTGTAGTGTTCCTCATCTCGTACTGGGGGGACCAAATTGGCCAGAAAGTAAAGAAGATCTGCGATTGGTAATTATAGCACGCGTAAAGCTGCTTCACATTTGCTACCTTATGTTTTTATTTCCCGTTTGTAGTTCTTCTTACTAATATACTTTTCCCCAAATTGCAGCTACCACTGTCACTTGTACCCATATCCCAGTAACAACGATGAGAGGAACGATGTTGTGGAAGGCCTGAGAACTCGCATTCAAGATCTACACACAGTATGTCTTCTGTCTTGTTATGAAGGTTTTTACCAGCTGTCCAACTAAAGAGCTGAACTCTTCGGATTTATATAGTTGGGTTTTTTTTTTCTATCTCTTTTTCGTTTTGTTTTTCTTGCAACATATTCAATGTTCGATGTTACTTTTTAACCACCTGGCAGTGGATTTCACCGTGACCACAGGGATGGCCAAATGCCACGCTTTGTACAAATTCATCAGGAATCCACATCTTTTCTCTGTTCAAGGTACTTCACAGAACAGAAGACTACCTGAGGCAGGTCCTGATCAAGGCTTCCGAATCTGTCTACACCTGGGTTGTCCAGGTCAAGAAAATGAAGGCCATCTATTACATTCTGAACCTCTGCAGTTTCGATGTGACTAATAAGTGCCTGATCGCTGAGGTGTGGTGTCCTGTTAACGACATTCCTAAACTGCGGAGAGCATTGGAAGATGGCTCGGTGAGAAAAAGCTTTGACTTTGCTCGTAGGAGTTTGTTTCCCATAAACCTGCCTTTTATTATTAAAACAGCTGTTTGATAAGGACTTGCTATTTTTATCCTTTATGTTTTGGTCAGTAAGAAGTCATCATTCTGTTACTAGTGAACAGCCAGTATTACCCATTAAAGAATCATAAACAGAATAGCCGCTATACAGTGTTTCATCCACCATTTGCTACAGCTGACTGAATAATGAAGGATATTGATTAACATAATTTTAGAGTCAAAATCATCCGGATTTTTATTACCAGAATTTAGTGACACTTTATTGTTTCATCGATATTTCAGAGGAAAAGTGGAGCGAGTGTTCCCTCTTTTGTCAATCGCATCCCTACCACTGATACCCCCCCGACTCTGATCAGGACCAACAAATTTACCTCTGGCTTCCAAAACATAGTGGATGCCTATGGAGTGGGCTCCTACAGGGAGGTAAACCCAGGTGAGTTGGATTTAATCTGTCAGGAATCTTTTTTTTTTTTTTTTTTTTTTTTTTTTTTTTTTTTCTTTTTTTTGTTTAAAAAAAACTCATACTAAATTTTTTTA